>NC_039270.1:18071262-18232834 GCF_003368295.1 Carassius auratus | reverse complement strand
CTCGGCAAGCACGGACTTTAGCACGCGTGCCGCTGACGCAGCGTCTGTAGCCCCTTTTCAGAGTCAACAGCTTTTGCGAGTCATCTTGTGTCAAAATAAGACAAAGGGTGCTGAGTGATTGTTTGTGTCAGCTCAAGTTTGCTGTGGAGAGTTTGTGTTTTGTTTTCCTTGTGGTGGAGGCCTGTGTGGTCCAGGGAGGTCCCTGCTCAAAATTCCCTCTAGGACCGCCACAAAATGCCACCAAATTGCTTCTCCAATCATATGCCTGTCGGAGTTTGCCAAACTGTATTCACACAGCGAGACAGGAACTCCATACCTGGACACCTTTTATGAGTTGGCTGAACTAATAGCCCTTTTCAGGCTGTTGAACCAGAGCTCTGCTCGTTCAATCTGTATTCCCCAGCAACAGGCATGGCTAAAAACAAACATAGAAGACTCTATGGCTAGTGTGGCCCAAACTCTGTCCTGGAGGGCCCTGTCAGGTAGAGTTTCACTCCAGCCAGCTCCATCAGACGTGCCTGGAAGCTTCCGGTCTCTGTGGTGAGACCGGGTTAGCAGCTTAAGTTGAGTTTCTTTGTGCTTGGAGCCAAGCTCGTCAGACCAAGCAACCTCCAGAATCGAGGTGGGACGCCCCTGCTCTAAGCCTACCGCTAGGCTTAACCCCAACCTTACCCGCGAGATGTTTTGTCAAGCCTCTGCGAAAAGCGAGGCTCTGTTTGCTCATAAAATGTTTGGCAGTTCTCAAAAAGACCGTCAGCCCTTGGGAAAGTGACTGCAGCTGCCCCGGCTAGCTCAGTCGGTAGAGCATGAGACTCTTAGTCCTCAGGGTCGTGGGGTTCAAGCCCCACGTTGGGCGTTCCTTTTGGCTCTCTCTCGCCCCTCCCAATGGGTGTAATTCTCTTGAATTAAGTTTGCTGACGCAGGACTAGTGTCGCGCCCAGCGTCAAATTCTTTTGTGACTGTTACCCACAAGAGCTTACACTACCAGTCTCTGTGGCGCAATAGGCTAGCGCGTTCGGCTGTTAACCGAAAGGATGGTGGTTCGAGCCCACCCAGGGACGAAGCAAGCTTTTCGCAGCAATGTCGGCAAGCACGGACTTTAGCATGCTTGTCCGCTGACGCAGCGTCTGTAGCCCCTTTTCAGAGTCAACAGCTTTTGCGAGTCATCTTGTGTCAAAATAAGACAAAGGGTGCTGAGTGATTGTTTGTGTCAGCTCAAGTTTGCTGTGGAGAGTTCGTGTTTTGTTTTCCTTGTGGTGGAGGCCTGTGTGGTCCAGGGAGGTCCTGCTCAAAATTCCCTCTAGGACCGCCACAAAATGCCACCAAATTGCTTCTCCAATCATATGCTGTTGGAGTTTGCAAACTGTATTCACACAGCGAGACAGAACTCCATACCTGGAACCTTTTATGAGTTGGCTGAACTAATAGCCTTTCAGGGCTGTTGAACCAGAGCTCTGCTCGTTCAATCTGTATTCCCCAGCAACAGGCATGGCTACAACAAACATAGAAGACTCTATGGCTAGTGTGGCCAAACTCTGTCCTGGAGGGCCCTGTCAGGTAGAGTTTCACTCCAGCCAGCTCCATCAGACGTGCCTGGAAGCTTCCGGTCTCTGTGGTGAGACCGGGTTCAGCAGCTTAAGTTGAGTTTCTTTGTGCTTGGAGCCAAGCTCGTCAGACCAAGCAACCTCCAGAATCGAGGTGGGACGCCCCTGCTCTAAGCCTACCGCTAGGCTTAACCCCAACCTTACCCGCGAGATGTTTTGTCAAGCCTCTGCGAAAAGCGAGGCTCTGTTTGCTCATAAAATGTTTGGCAGTTCTCAAAACAGACGTCAGCCTTGGGAAAGTGACTGCAGCTGCCCGGCTAGCTCAGTCGGTAGAGCATGAGACTCTTAATCTCAGGGTCGTGGGTTCGAGCCCCACGTTGGGCGTGCCTTTTGGCTCTCTCTCGCCCCTCCCAATGGGTGTAATTCTCTTGAATTAAGTTTGCTGACGCAGGACTAGTGTCGCGCCCAGCGTCAAATTCTTTTGTGACTGTTACCCACAAGAGCTTACACTACCAGTCTCTGTGGCGCAATAGGCTAGCGCGTTCGGCTGTTAACCGAAAGGATGGTGGTTCGAGCCCACCCAGGGACGAAGCAAGCTTTTCGCAGCAATGTCGGCAAGCACGGACTTTAGCATGCTTGTCCGCTGACGCAGCGTCTGTAGCCCCTTTTCAGAGTCAACAGCTTTTGCGAGTCATCTTGTGTCAAAATAAGACAAAGGGTGCTGAGTGATTGTTTGTGTCAGCTCAAGTTTGCTGTGGAGAGTTCGTGTTTTGTTTTCCTTGTGGTGGAGGCCTGTGTGGTCCAGGGAGGTCCTGCTCAAAATTCCCTCTAGGACCGCCACAAAAATGCCACCAAATTGCTTCTCCAATCATATGCTGTCGGAGTTTGCAAACTGTATTCACACAGCGAGACAGAACTCCATACCTGGAACCTTTTATGAGTTGGCTGAACTAATAGCCTTTCAGGCTGTTGAACCAGAGCTCTGCTCGTTCAATCTGTATTCCCCAGCAACAGGCATGGCTAAAACAAACATAGAAGACTCTATGGCTAGTGTGGCCAAACTCTGTCCTGGAGGGCCCTGTCAGGTAGAGTTTCACTCCAGCCAGCTCCATCAGACGTGCCTGGAAGCTTCCGGTCTCTGTGGTGAGACCGGGTTCAGCAGCTTAAGTTGAGTTTCTTTGTGCTTGGAGCCAAGCTCGTCAGACCAAGCAACCTCCAGAATCGAGGTGGGACGCCCCTGCTCTAAGCCTACCGCTAGGCTTAACCCCAACCTTACCCGCGAGATGTTTTGTCAAGCCTCTGCGAAAAGCGAGGCTCTGTTTGCTCATAAAATGTTTGGCAGTTCTCAAAACAGACTTCAGCCTTGGGAAAGTGACTGCCGCTGCCCGGCTAGCTCAGTCGGTAGAGCATGAGACTCTTAATCTCAGGGTCGTGGGTTCGAGCCCCACGTTGGGCGTGCCTTTTGGCTCTCTCTCGCCCCTCCCAATGGGTGTAATTCTCTTGAATTAAGTTTGCTGACGCAGGACTAGTGTCGCGCCCAGCGTCAAATTCTTTTGTGACTGTTACCCACAAGAGCTTACAATACCAGTCTCTGTGGCAATATAGGCTAGCGCGTTCGGCTGTTAACCGAAAGGATGGTGGTTTGAGCCCAACCAGGGACGAAGCAAGCTTTTCGAAGCATTGTCGGCAAGCACGGACTTTAGCACGCTTGTCCGCTGACGCAGCGTCTGTAGCCCCTTTTCAGAGTCAACAGCTTTTGCGAGTCATCTTGTGTCAAAATAAGACAAAGGGTGCTGAGTGATTGTTTGTGTCAGCTCAAGTTTGCTGTGGAGAGTTCGTGTTTTGTTTTCCTTGTGGTGGAGGCCTGTGTGGTCCAGGGAGGTCCTGCTCAAAATTCCCTCTAGGACCGCCACAAAATGCCACCAAATTGCTTCTCCAATCATATGCTGTCGGAGTTTGCAAACTGTATTCACACAGCGAGACAGAACTCCATACCTGGAACCTTTTATGAGTTGGCTGAACTAATAGCCTTTCAGGCTGTTGAACCAGAGCTCTGCTCGTTCAATCTGTATTCCCCAGCAACAGGCATGGCTAAAACAAACATAGAAGACTCTATGGCTAGTGTGGCCAAACTCTGTCCTGGAGGGCCCTGTCAGGTAGAGTTTCACTCCAGCCAGCTCCATCAGACGTGCCTGGAAGCTTCCGGTCTCTGTGGTGAGACCGGGTTCAGCAGCTTAAGTTGAGTTTCTTTGTGCTTGGAGCCAAGCTCGTCAGACCAAGCAACCTCCAGAATCGAGGTGGGACGCCCCTGCTCTAAGCCTACCGCTAGGCTTAACCCCAACCTTACCCGCGAGATGTTTTGTCAAGCCTCTGCGAAAAGCGAGGCTCTGTTTGCTCATAAAATGTTTGGCAGTTCTCAAAACAGACGTCAGCCTTGGGAAAGTGACTGCCGCTGCCCGGCTAGCTCAGTCGGTAGAGCATGAGACTCTTAATCTCAGGGTCGTGGGTTCGAGCCCCACGTTGGGTGTTCCTTTTGGCTCTCTCTCGCCCCTCCCAATGGGTGTAATTCTCTTGAATTAAGTTTGCTGACGCAGGACTAGTGTCGCGCCCAGCGTCAAATTCTTTTGTGACTGTTACCCACAAGAGCTTACACTACCAGTCTCTGTGGCGCAATAGGCTAGCGCGTTCGGCTGTTAACCGAAAGGATGGTCGTTCGAGCCCACCCAGGGACGAAGCAAGCTTTTCGCAGCAATGTCGGCAAGCACGGACTTTAGCATGCTTGTCCGCTGACGCAGCGTCTGTAGCCCCTTTTCAGAGTCAACAGCTTTTGCGAGTCATCTTGTGTCAAAATAAGACAAAGGGTGCTGAGTGATTGTTTGTGTCAGCTCAAGTTTGCTGTGGAGAGTTCGTGTTTTGTTTTCCTTGTGGTGGAGGCCTGTGTGGTCCAGGGAGGTCCTGCTCAAAATTCCCTCTAGGACCGCCACAAAATGCCACCAAATTGCTTCTCCAATCATATGCTGTCGGAGTTTGCAAACTGTATTCACACAGCGAGACAGAACTCCATACCTGGAACCTTTTATGAGTTGGCTGAACTAATAGCCTTTCAGGCTGTTGAACCAGAGCTCTGCTCGTTCAATCTGTATTCCCCAGCAACAGGCATGGCTAAAACAAACATAGAAGACTCTATGGCTAGTGTGGCCAAACTCTGTCCTGGAGGGCCCTGTCAGGTAGAGTTTCACTCCAGCCAGCTCCATCAGACGTGCCTGGAAGCTTCCGGTCTCTGTGGTGAGACCGGGTTCAGCAGCTTAAGTTGAGTTTCTTTGTGCTTGGAGCCAAGCTCGTCAGACCAAGCAACCTCCAGAAACGAGGTGGGACGCCCCTGCTCTAAGCCTACCGCTAGGCTTAACCCCAACCTTACCCGCGAGATGTTTTGTCAAGCCTCTGCGAAAAGCGAGGCTCTGTTTGCTCATAAAATGTTTGGCAGTTCTCAAAACAGACGTCAGCCTTGGGAAAGTGACTGCCGCTGCCCGGCTAGCTCAGTCGGTAGAGCATGAGACTCTTAATCTCAGGGTCGTGGGTTCGAGCCCCACGTTGGGCGTTCCTTTTGGCTCTCTCTCGCCCCTCCCAATGGGTGTAATTCTCTTGAATTAAGTTTGCTGACGCAGGACTAGTGTCGCGCCCAGCGTCAAATTCTTTTGTGACTGTTACCCACAAGACCTTACACTACCAGTCTCTGTGGCGCAATAGGCTAGCGCGTTCGGCTGTTAACCGAAAGGATGGTGGTTCGAGCCCACCCAGGGACGAAGCAAGCTTTTCGCAGCAATGTCGGCAAGCACGGACTTTAGCATGCTTGTCCGCTGACGCAGCGTCTGTAGCCCCTTTTCAGAGTCAACAGCTTTTGCGAGTCATCTTGTGTCAAAATAAGACAAAGGGTGCTGAGTGATTGTTTGTGTCAGCTCAAGTTTGCTGTGGAGAGTTCGTGTTTTGTTTTCCTTGTGGAACTCCATACCTGGAACCTTTGATGAATTGGCTGAACTAATAGCCTTTCAGGCTGTTGAACCAGAGCTCTGCTCATTCAATCTGTATTCCCCAGCAACAGGCATGGCTAAAACAAACATAGAAGACTCTATGCCTAGTGTGGCCAAACTCTGTCCTGGAGGGCCCTGTCAGGTAGAGTTTCACTCCAGCCAGCTCCATCAGACGTGCCTGGAAGTTTCCGGTCTCTGTGGTGAGACCGGGTTCAGCAGCTTAAGTTGAGTTTCTTTGTGCTTGGAGCCAAGCTCGTCAGACCAAGGAACCTCCAGGATCGAGGTGGGACGCCCCTGCTCTAAGCCTACCGCTAGGCTTAACCCCAACCTTACACGCGAGATGTTTTGTCAAGCCTCTGCGAAAATCGAGGCTCTGTTTGCTCATAAAATGTTTGCCAGTTCTCAAAACAGTCATCAGCCTTGGGAAAGTGACTTCCGCTGCCCGGCTAGCTCAGTCGGTAGAGCATGAGACTCTTAATCTCACGGTCGTGGGTTCGAGCCCCACGTTAGGCGTGCCTTTTGGCTCTCTCTCGCCCCTCCCAATGGGTGTAATTCTCTTGAATTAAGTTTGCTGACGCAGGACTAGTGTCGCGCCCAGCGTCAAATTCTTTTGTGACTGTTACCCACAAACCTTACACTACTAGTCTCTGTGGTGCAATAGGCTAGCGCGTTTGGCTGTTAACCGAAAGGATGGTGGTTCGAGCCCACCCAGGGACAAAGGAAGCTTTTCGCAGCAATGTCGGCAAGCACAGACTTTAGCACGCTTGTCCGCTGACGCAGCGTCTGTAGCCCCTTTTCAGAGTCAACAGCTTTGCGAGTCATCTTGTGTCAAAATAAGACAAAGGGTGCTGAGTGATTGTTTGTGTCAGCTCAAGTTTGCTGTGGAGAGTTTGTGTTTTGCTTTCCTTGTGGTGGAGGCCTGTGTGGTCCAGGGAGGTCCTGCTCAAAATTCCCTCTAGAACCGCCACCTAATGCCACCAAATTGCTTCTCCAATCATATGCTGTCGGAGTTTGCAAACTGTATTCACACAGCGAGACAGAACTCCATACCTGGAACCTTTGATGAGTTGGCTGAACTGTTGGACAAGAGCTCTGCTCGTTCAATCTGTATTCACCAGCAACAGGCATGCCTAAAACAAACAGAGAAGAGTCTAAGCCAGGGGTGTCCAAACTCTGTCCTGGAGGGCCCCTGTCAGAACTTTTACTGACGGAAAATGGTGATTTACAGCATTAAGTAACAATTCAATTCTCCCATTCAGACGTATAGGAAAATAGGGAAAACATTTTTAAAAAATAATTTATTGCAAACATACACTTCCTAAAACATTACTTCGGAGGGTAAAGGCATAAAAATCCCTTTCTTTTTTTCTCCAAATTTTCTCCTATTTTTCTCTCATCTTTTCCTCTTTTTCTCCTTCCATTTCTTCCCCCTCCTTAACAGACTATTGTTCCCCAGCTTACTTCCAACCTCATCAAAACACTACAGACTGTTGATGAGATGAAAAAACACAAGTCAGCTAAATCGCTAAAATAACCGCGGTGCGATCAAGGGCAGAACCTTCTCCAGAACCAGCTTTTGATTTTGAACAATTTGTAAATTCTCAATGGTTAGGTGAGTTGTCAGAACCATGTCTATTCTCAATTTTTTTAACAGTTTGTAAATTCTCAACAGACCGGTGAGGGAGCAGGTACCCAGCCACACCACACAATTGCCTTGCAATGGGTCTCACACATAGTGAAATATAATCACTTGTAAGAGAGGGTGGTGATGTGGTTGGATACACCGTAGTACCACAAGCTCGATTCGATGTTTCTGAAATCTGCATGCTTATAAATTTAAGGGAAATGTCTTCTACAGATCTACCAGATTACACTGTGGCATTTTCCAAATTACTAGGTGGAGATTGTAGTTTAATTAACATCACTTTGAGCGGTCCTAGCCTGTCAGATGTTCAGATGTTAATACATTCAGCTAGCAACAATTACAGTGTCAATCTCTTCATCAGTGATCTTGAAAAATTAATGCAGAGCAACTCAGATGTGCAGTTTGAGTGTTTAAATTTAAAAGTGTCTATAGCAAGAAGTAAACAAGGTGGCGCTCGATGAAAAATAAGGGCTCTAGCCCATGATCAAGTGATTGGTAAGAACAGACATAATTTTTTCATCCCCTCAAACATTGCTGAGGAAAACAATCTTTGTTTTGCAATCTGCTTAGCACACTTTCTTTACCCTCAGAAACCACACACAGAATTAGAGTCTGTAGCGTCAGCATTGCAGAAGTCTGCTGGATACACTGATCAAAATATCACTTAATGATATGAATTAGTTTAAACATGTTGAATATTAAAATGGTAGTCTTCTATAGAACGAATACAGGGATGTTGGAGAAATATACAAACACAGATGTACCACATCCTAAAACTGTGTTTTTGTACCTCCACAACAATTATTATTTTATGATTAAAAGTCTGAAGGGGTTCATTGGCACACCATATGTGTGTGTGAGTTTTATCAAGAGTTTACCGCTCGGCGAGATCACAGATGCTGATACGATACACTTGCGATGTTTGCAACGGTTCGGAATGTCAGCTTTACCCCAAAAAACAAAACCCTGCGGTAACTGTTTGCGGTACTGCAGGTCAGACTATTGTTTTTAGATGCATAAAAAGCCATCTCTAGGTCAGAAATTTGCACAGTGCGATGTTACCAAATATTGCAGTTAATGTAATCGACGTTACCATGTCAGCGACACCAACCCCAAGCCACACAAATGTCCTGCAGATTGTTGTGTTCACTGGTGAGGGTTTGTTTACCGATGGTGTTCAACGTTTTATTCAGCCAGTTATGGTGAAGGAGCAGAATAGTCGCTGCATTTAGTTTTATTTTGAAACCCATTATTAAAAAATTTGTATATGCCATCACATTTGATTGCGAAGAATTTGTGGCTAAAGGTTCTTATTGTGTGGATCGTCTAACTAAGAAATTCAGACAGCCTTGTCATAATAATTACAAATACATTGCACATAATGCATCCAGATTTGACAATTTCATTCCTTTGGTATACTTCACTAAAATGGGGATACCTCCTGAAAATAACAATGCAAGGCTGTTGTCTAATCCATAAGTACGATGATGCATTCAAACAAAGATTTATCGACGGTTCCAGTTGTATACACATGCATATACCGTGTCTAGCCAACACACCTGCTGCTTTTAATCTGACCAACTCTGTGAAGGGATATTTCCCACATCAAATGGGGAGTCATCTCATTTATCATCAGTAAAATAACTGATGAATCATTGTTATCATTGTTATATGTTATCTGTTTTTGATGCAGAAAATCTAGTTCATGCATTCATGACCTCTAGACTGGACTACTGTAATGCACTTCTAGGTGGTTGTCCTGCTTCGTCAATAAACAAGCTACAGGTAGTCCAAAATGCAGCAGCTAGAGTCCTTACGAGGTCAAGAAAATATGATCATATTACCCCAATTTTACAGTCTCTGCACTGGCTACCTATTAAGTTCCGTATCAGTTACAAATTATCATTACTTACCTATAAGGCCCTAAATGGTTTTGCTCCTGCGTACCTAACTAGCCTTCTACCACACTACAACCCATCACGCACCCTAAGGTCACAAAACGCTGGACTTTTGGTCGTTCCTAGGATAGCAAAGTCCACTAAAGGAGGTAGAGCTTTCTCACATTTGGCTCCCAAACTCTGGAATAGCCTTCCTGATAATGTTCGGGGTTCAGACACAGTCTCTCTGTTTAAATCTAGATTAAAAACACATCTCTTTCGCCAAGCATTCGAATAATGTATCTTTTATTTGTGAGTGTAGTTGCATCTGATCAAAGGTGCATTTTTATTCATTAGCTTGGGTTAAACTAATTTTACTTTGTTGGATCAGCAGCTATGCTAATGATGTCTGTATTTTGTTTCTATGTTTCGCCACGGGATTCACATCCCGTGGTAACTAGGATTTACACAAGCTTCAGTCTGGATCCAGAACACCTGAGAAGAGATGATGCTGACCCTCAGAGGACCTCAGATGATGCTAACCCTGAATCAACAAACAGAACTAACAATTATTGCTAAATGTGTGACTGCATCATATAATAACTTAATTAATAATATTGATAGTTCATCGTCTAGCTGACTACGTCTTGTATTATTATTATTATTTTTACTTTTTCTAAAATCATGTCAAATGTGCACAAACTACTAGCTACTACTAAATATTGTAGAAAAACATTATTTTCTGTAAAGTTGCTTTGTAATAATTTGTTTTGTAAAATGTGCTATACAAATAAAATTGAATTGAATTGAATTGAAAAAAATGTGTTGAAAATGACTCATACGAATGCCCATACCCAGCCAAAGAGTTTTATGGATATACAACTATGTCGAACAAAGATCTTATAACCCCAATGATTTAAATCCATTATTGAAGGTGCCTTATGGCCTTCTCAAAAGACAGTTTGATGACAAGATTGAAATTTTACAGTATGCATACAATCTTCATACCGAGATTCAGTGGGAAAGTAGCTGGACCTGTGCCAAACAATCTAATGCTGACGTGATTGCGTTCATGTCCTCCTACAAACATCCTGAGAGATTGAAACCTCACAAAACGTTGTATGGTGGTATAACAAATTCATTCAAGTTGTATCACAAGGCAGCGGAAGGCGAGGTCATACGGTATGTGGATTTCACAAGTCTCTATCCATTTTCCCAGGCTACAAAGTGTCTTATAATCTTATAAAATAATCTTAATCTTCAAAATTATTATGGATTTGTCAAGGCCCCGGTGCTACCACCTTGAAAGTTGCTTCACCCTGTACTACCCTACCGTGTGAACAAAAAAACTGACTTTCCCACTCTGTAGGTTGTGTGCAGAACAGCAGAACCAGACACCACCGTGTATGCATACAGATGAGGAAAGAGCCATCAGAGGATGTTGGGTAAGCATAGAAGTGCCAAAAGCTATTGAGAGGGGCTATGTTGTAGCAAATCTGGATTAGGTCTGGCATTTTCCCCAACAATCAGATACACTGTTCTGTGATTGTTAAAACATTTTTACAGTTCAAACAGGAGAGTTCATGTTGACTGATGCAGACAAAGAATCCTATATCAGAGATTACTTTGAGAAAGAGGAATTGTGGACAATATTGAACCGAACCCGATGCGTAGATCGATAATGAAATTGGTCTTAAACTTGCTCTGGGGGCGGTTCTGCCTTCGTGAGGGGTTGCCTACAACCAAAATACTTAAAGATCCAGAACTATTTGTATGACACATTTTTACCGCGGAGTGCAACATCAGACATTTCTCATTTGTGTCAGACACTACTGCAATTGTTCAGTGGTCTTACCCAGATCGGAAAGCTTCCCAGACTTGCGATGTCAATGTCTTTATTGGTTCTTTTACAACGACCCATGCTCGTTTAGAACTACGAGCTTATGGATAGGCTGGGTGATAGATTGCTTTATTGTGATAAAAATATAAAAAGATTTAACTTTGTTTGCCAATTACAGAAAATACTGAGGCCGGCGACACACTGGTTGCGTGGCGCAAGCGTCTCAGCTGCGTGGCGTGTCTGTTTTTAATTCGGCTCCCATGTTAACAGATTAGAGATGGCAGACTGCTTGCGTGAGCCGTCCAGAAAAAGCGTGCATGATAGAAATAGAACCAACGCCTATTTTTACCACGACACGCGCGCGTTGGAAGCATTTCCAGGCAAAATATAATAGGAAAATATGTTTATATCTCATTTTGTACACAAATACATATTAATTCATGACATTTTGATATTTGAAAGTCTGTAGGTTGACATAAATTCAGATATAAATGTAATTAAAAATAAATAAATAAATAACTATCGATTTTCAAATATTGCACCTGTCAAACATAGTCTATTTTGCCGTCAATACTGTTGACGGTGTCCTATCAGTAGGTGTGTAAAAAAAAAAAGTTTATATTGTTCTCATGAAGACAAGAGCCTGGTTTTTCGGCAGCCTCCCTCTATGTCACCTACAGTAGCAGCAGCGCGCCAGCGCCGCGTGCAGGCACGCTTCTGGTGTGTAAAGACACAGAAAACGCAAAGCAAGACACCACGCTTCTGGCACGCAGCCGAGACGCCACGAATCCAGTGTGTCACCGGCCTGAGAATGTTATTGCTTCGTTGGACCAAACGTGCTCCATGAGATGTCGTTCAGTGGACCCTTACCTTTCTAACTAAACCGGGATTTACAGCTGTGGATGTGTTTATGACTCGTTATTACGACGGATCTGGTATGTACTGCGTTTCCATTGATCATGTTTTTATGTGTATTGCTTACACAAATGTAATAAATACAGTCTTTATAAGATTTCCATTGAAAAACAGCGAACTGTCGTCGATGCTTGAGGCTTAGATCTTTATAATGATCAGGGCTTGACATTAACACCCGCCAAATGCGGGTGGATTTTGCTCTTGGCGGGTAACACAGTGACTCCAACTAGCCACTTTGGCGGGTTGAATAATTGCCAGTGTGTGAGTTGGAGGCTAAGTATAGATATATTTTCACTAGCAAACACTCTGACTGGGCGCTTCAGGGTTTCACTCTCCGTCAAGCGATCTGTGATATTTCTCAGTTCATCTCAAACACACACAGAGACCGAGAGAGTGAGTGAATTGACTCGCTACATTTAAACAATATTTTTTGTTGTATTTTCCTGTTTTGATTTCAGCAAATCAGATCACGCGAACACACAAAACCTGATTAATATTCATGAATCCAGCTGCTCATTAATCCTTAGTAATCCTTAAGTGTGTTTTATAGTTCTTATTAGAATCTGTATCAATATTATCCTACCAGTATTTTGTTAGGTTTTTCCCCAATTTTTAATTTATTTTTTGTCAGAAACACTGAATGACAGAAAAAACAACCACCTCTCAAGTTAAAATGTTCAGTTAAAAATGACTAATATGCATTCAAACATGGTTAACAAATTTACTTCTAATTACTTAGGTTATATGAAATAATACTTGATTATTATAAAGCTTGACTGACTGATGTTAAGTGTATTTTAAAAACAATTGTGCCATTTTACAAATATTATATATAATATTGTTAAAATGGCGCAGTTTTTTAAAATACACTTTTAAAACTTTTAACAAAAATATTTACTAGCCAATGGCAATTCAATTGCCAAGGTGTCCATAGAGGGTTGCAACCTAACCAGTAGTCATTATTAGGGCCTGAGCACAAAAATGACAACCTGAAATGATGAGAGGAACATTCCCCTCAAATTTTAATGAAGATAAAAGCAACTTTGTCCGAACTATGGCATGCATTTTTCGTGAGGTTTTCGAGACTGACCTACTTTCCATTACAACTTGTACCAAAGAATTTCTCAGTGTGGTTCAATGAATTAATTCTGAGGCCGGGTTCACACCGCAAGTTTCAGCAGAGCAGAAGCAGCGCGTTAGCAGCAGGTAGGCAGAGCAGAAGCAGCGCGCGCCTATTTTGCTTTCACACCGGCAGCGGAGGCAGCGCGCAACTGAACAGCGGGTTTTGGTCAGAGTGCTCGCATTGCTTTATTTCCACTTAAAATACATTAAAATAAAAAGACTTGGCAAGAAGCTTTTTTAATTAATAATTTAATTGTTACTTTTGTTGGATCTTTGTTTTGCTGTCTTTGTTTTCCGTGCAGTACGTGTTGTTGATAGAAGAAAGGCCATCGCGCTATATTTGTTATTAAGCAGACTAAAAAGACCCAGACTTTGGGTTCATCCCATTAACCGACGTAGGAGAGAACATGGTGCATATTACCATCTTGTCACTGGGTTTGTTTGCAATCAAATTTACCAAAAAACACCCTGAAAACCAATTTAATAAACGGTTTTAAATTATGTGTATTGTAAATGGTTCACAGCCTTGACTTCCTGCTCATCTTGAAATCAGCATTTACTTGTTTATTATATATGCATGTATCACCTGCTTTTGTTATTTGTGTGCTTATGTGTAATTTAGAAATAGTAAATAAATGGTTCCAATTGAATCAATTTTGAATCAAATATTGAGTTGTTTGCTCGTGTGCCAGCGAAAGCGTCAAAAACACTGTAAAATTAATTACCATCTGCAATAAGAGCCGCTGCAACTTCATCCCATGCTTTTTCCTTCTCCTGCAAGTCTTTATAAAGTACATTGTGTGGATCATAAAGAACTTGCTATTTCTCAACTTCCACGATGAGACGAGAGTCGTCCATTATTGTCTTTCCAGGTGCACTCTGAAGACCACCGCCTGTGACACCACGTGCTGTTGTTTATGATTGTCAGCACGACATCCGTTCTTCTGCCAATACATAGGCCTAGTTAAAAGAATAGGACAACTACTAATAATAAATAAATCTCCAAGGCTAAGCTAGCAATATAAATTATTTAAAGTTGTTTTTGTATTTCGGCAAAAAAGTCTATTTTTGGATAGAACTGTAAGTTAAGTGAATCAAAATCACTCTCACAGACCTTTTCCTGGATTGTGCCCAGCAGGTGGAATGACCTCCCAATCTCAATTCGTACAGCTGAGTCTTTACTCATTTTCAAGAAACATCTAAAGACTCATCTTTTTCGCCAGCACTTAACCAACTAATATTAGCACTTTTCCTTCTTTTCATTTATTAAAAAATAAATAAATAAAACCTGGCTATGCGTTCTGTACTAGACTAACAGAGACTTGTCATGGCACTTGTATACTGTTGTTGTTCTCTTGTTGACCTGACTGCTTCTATTGTTCTCATTTGTAAGTCGCTTTGGATAAAAGCGTCTGCTAAATTATTAAATGTAAATGTAATGTAAATGCTAAGCAGACATTTGTAAGCAAGTAAGATTTGTGGCAGATTAATGAAAGTGAAGTTTGGACATGTATGTTAAGACATAATGATGTCCTGGCTGCTCTCAAACCCCAAGACGCCAATCATAGTGTGCTTCCTCATATGTTCGTGCTCTTCTGAATAAACACTTTAGGAACATTTACATTTACATTTACATTTATATTCATGTTTTTTTGAACATGCTTCCTAAGCAAATGACTCAAAGAAAACTTGTTGTGAATAAGAAAAACAAATGACATGAACTCCTATTGTGACAATTCACATTTTAATAAGAGGTTTACATCATCTAGAAACAGACGGTGTTTGTGTGCTTTCAGGTTCCTTGGTGGAGTTTGATATTGTTGTTAACACCTAATATTCAATGTAAGCATGTCAACATGAAATTCATTCTTTGACTTGATTTGTCAGCCAAAATAAATAATGTGCCATTTTAATAGCACTGACATTTTGAAATCATAAATCACTGAAGTTACAGATTATCAGTATTTTCACTGAAACATTTTTGTTGCTAAAATGTTTAAGAAAATAATAATTTATATTTTATTTATGTATTTGTGTGTGTGTGTGTAAACAAATTTGAAAGAAAGAAAAGTGGGAGGAGAACTAGGTTCATGTGACTCTGATGTAACTTGAACTAATATATTTCTCCCAGGAACAACATTTGTTCAAAGCTCCTCAAAGAAAAGCAGAAAGAATCTTGAATCGCCTGAAATGAACATGAGAGTTTTCTACAAGAGTCTGTTGTCTTTACTGGGTAAGTAAAACATACAATCATATCTCATATCTTAATGACCTACAGTCTGTTTTCAGCTTCATCTTTCAGACAGAGAAACACTTAATAAACACAGAAGACCCTAAATTATACTTGAATGTGTTGTTGTTCATGTTATCTAAACACCCTGAAACAAAATCATTTTACTTGAGAAGCTAAATTATATAAGATACTAATACGTGTTTTTATATGCTCATAAAAACTATCCATTTAAGTTGCTAAATAAAGAGAATCATTGTTTCTCATTCCAAGGCTTTTTCTCCGTTCAGATGAAAGCAGAAACAGAAGGTGAGATTCTGTGAATTAAAAACTACTACATCTTTTGTAAGAGAGTATGTACTGCTGTGAAATATTTTCAGACACATGATGAAAACCAATTAACTTAAGAAGCCAAGCAGGGCTATACATGATTGTAATGAAGAATTGTAATAGTAAGTATGGTTTTCTCTTGAACATATTCCAGTGAACGTTGCAAGTTGGGGAACAGCCGTTCAGTCGAAAACATTTAACAACTTTGGTGCCCAAAACGCTGTGGATGGGTCAAACGACGTCTGTTCTGGTACAAAAAAAATAAATAACCCCTGGTGGAAGCTGGATCTGAAGAAGACGTACACTGTGAACAGAGTGACCATCACTAACAGAATCTGTCAAAGAGGGAACTGTGAAAACTGGATAAACGGGGCAGTGATTCGGATTGGAAACGATTCTTCAGTTTTTGGCAACCCAGTGTGAGTCTCTCTGATATATTCTTAAATGGAGATTTTGGGAAGTTGGTATCTTCATGCAAACATATGTGTGTGTGTTTAATGTACTGATTATTTGCAGGTGTTAAGTAGGGTTGGGTATCAAAAACCGATTCCATTTTAGAACCGGTTCCAAATTTCCAAGAACTGGGTATTCGATAAGACGCCTCCATTTAAATTCTGCTTAACGATTCCTGCATTCCCATTCTATTTGATTAAAAACGACGATGCAGCGCACATGAATCGCAAGAGTGTGCACAGAGAGCCGCGGTCACGCTGTGGGTTCCGCTCTGTGTATTTCAGCTGTAGAAAAGGTTGTTCCGAGCCAAAACTGACGACTTTCATATTTGTCGACCAATATGCAGAAAACTACATCAGTATATCATCATAAACACAGCCGTTTTTGTCTTACGAGACTTATGAGAAACTTATGAGAAAGAAAACACACATGTACAGTATTTTTGCTATATTTATACTATGCAAACTTTTAATTAATTTCTCTACCTGAAATTTTGTTTAGTTGTATTTATTTATGATATTGATTAGTTTGTTCCTATCATTACTGAATGTTTACTTGTCTGTAACACTTTAATATTTGAAATTTATATTAATATAGTTTTATTTATGTTTTTGCTATGGTATTTTTTTTTTTTTAAAGCACAGGCAAAATTACCAAAAAAGTTTTGTATGCTGCTGATTTTTGCTCATGTTATTGAGATATGCTTTGTAAAACAGATGCTTTGTAAAATTTAAAATGCTTTGTAAAAAGAAAGAATAAATGTTTGACTTAATTTTTTATATTGGATTTTATTTTTATCTTATTGGAATCGAAACTAGGAATTGATAAGAAGCGGAATCGGAATCGATAAAATTCAAACGATGGCCAACCCTAGTGCTGAGACAGTTAAGATTTGTATTTGAAGTTCAGTAACTGAGTGGGATGTCGATTCAGTTCAGTGAAGGATTTGTCTTACTGATTCCAACTGGTCACTCTTGTCTTCAGTGTTGGGAAGGTTACTTTCAAAATGTATTCCGTTACAGAATACATGCACAAAAATGTAATTTGTAACGTATTCCAGTACGTTACTCAATCTGAGTAACGTATTCTGAATACTTGGATTACTTACACATTGAATTGCATTTTAGAAGTGTAGCAATGCGGCCATCAAATCCTGCTTACTAAACAGGCCTATTCTGTTGTGTTTTTCTGTTCCAACTGGCTGAATGTGTTAGGCCCAAGTCTCCCTGAAAGTGCAACATTTTTATATTTGCTGTAGAGGAACAAAGACTATGAGGGTGTTTATGCAAAAGATGTTTTGCTTGGTAAAAAAAAGAAAAAAAAGAGAAGAATTTACGAATTTTCCTTTTTCAGTTTCTTTATTTACTTTTTTTTAAGTGTGAAAATACAAATATTCTGTTTCTGTAAATCTTCCATAAAAAAATGTCCAGATTGTTACAGCTGACTATATTCATATTAAATGTTCTTTCATCAAGATAGACACACTAATAATGGTCCATCAAAATAATATAATTTTTTATGCAATGCCACCAAATATAATTTTACCCTCATGAAACCATGTTATATTGAAAAACATTCTTGGTAATGTAACAACAAAGGCTAGCAGCAAATCAGCCTATCCAAAATGTCAAAGTTGAACCTAACATAGGGTGAAAAACTTTTTTTCTAACATTTGCAGTAGGCATTGTAAGGTGTTGATCAGGTGAAAAAAAGACAATTGGTTTTATAATAATGAGATTGCCAATTTACATGCTTTAATAAAGCCTGTGAACCTAAAGACCAATATGTTTTGAGCCACCTACCTACATATTTGACCCACCTACTCTACATGTCAATATTCCAATAAAGTCGGTTGTATTGCAGCAGTAGAGCCTGCTCAAAGTACTTATCTGTCATTTTGTTACGATGTGGAGTGAAAATAAGTTCTCCCTGGCTAAAAAGCCGCTCAACACTTGATGGCAGAGTAGTATTGTACTTTGAGAAGAGGTCTCTGATCATTGGATACATCTTCAATGAAGCCAATGACTTGTCTGGATCCTGGAGATACCTGTGCACGTCTTCCTCCACTGATGAACTTGTCATCTGTGTTGTCTCAAAAGTGAAGAAGTTTTCATCATCTTCTGGATCACCTCCGACTTCGGCTTTTCCAGTGGTGCCGGCATCCTCAGAAGGCTCTTTATGAAGAAGACAAGACTCTTGGACCATTGCTGTTTTCATGGCTCCCCTCTCTTCATCAGCAAGCCACCACAGTCAAAACTTTGGGATGGTGGAAGCCGCCATCCTTGCCTCATGGGAGTCCAACACCTGCCCAAATCGAGTATCAATGGCTTTTATAACAGCTGAGAGGTTGTGGGCTGAGAACTGCACTTGGGTCAACTTTTCAGCTTACATGGCTTTTAGGCTGAGAATGGTGGGAACTATGTATCCAAAGTAACAGTTCTTTTCTCCCTGGAGCAGGTTGATTGAGTAGGCAAAAGGTTTCAGTATGGCTGTGTACTCTTTTAGAAACATTGTCTCTTGAGGATGCAGTTTGGACAATTTCAGTTGGTCACAGATTCCATTGAGCTGACTCTCAGTGAGACTCATCACCTTCTCGATTGCATGATACTCTGAGCTCCAACTAGTCACTGAAGGTACCAAAACATCTCATTTGGACAATTTCCTCAATTGCATCAGCAGCACCTGATGAGCGATGAGCCTTATTCCAGATTGCAGCACATTAAGACATTGCACTTCTATATAATTTTCGAGAAACACCCTGTGAGGCAGCTTTGTCTAGACCAGTTGTGGCGATAAGATTCAAGGTATGTGCGGCACATCGATGATTTAAAAGTTTAGCTCCTCTTGCTCTTCCTGAAGAACTGCAGAGACATCAGCAAACTGCACATCATCTTTGCTATCCATCTTATCATCCATTTCACAGCCTCCATATTCATTGGATGCCTTAACGAAATTGATACGATTGCCAGTGACTGTGGCACTGACTTTGCCTTGGATCTGGAATTCTGCAAGAATCTGACTAACTTTGGCAGCAATGACATCATAGGTGTGGCGGCCCCTTATCCTTTCACATGCCAACGCAGCAGACTTTCGATATAATGTCTCGGGATCAATCCAATGACACGTGATTCCCATGAAACTCCTATGATGAGCCGTCCATATATCTGCTGTTGTGCAAATGGTTTGAACATCCTGAAGAGTTTTAGTAATTGCCTCCTTCATATTTTGAAATCCCCTTTCAATGCGCTGCACCAATGTTTTTCTGCACGTGTGTCCTACCCCCACTAATTCCTTCAGTCATTTCACAGAATGAGGCATTCTCCACTAAAGAAAAGGGCTGCACATCTGCAATTATGAACTCAAGAACCAAGGAGTTTACTTTACTTTGGGTGATTGCTGAGGTGCTGCTGAGTGTTGCTTGTTTGAAAGGAGGTGGGGTTGGCATGGCACTTCCTTCACCACCATCATCTGATGCCATTTCTGCTCTATGCAAGACACTGGAATGCTTCCTCTAACATAAAGAAAGACACAAAGAGCACAAATTAATAACACTGAAATTGTTTTAGCACTATCCTGAACCCATGTTGCTAGCCAAGTGGTATGAGTATGCTATATTTACTTATTTATTAAATCCAGGAAAATTTTTGATGAAACGTTGATTAAAATTAAGATAAAATTAATACAAAACGAAATTCACTTTACAGAAAGCCTTTGCGCTTTATGTTTGAGGTCTCTGTGAAAGTTTTAAAGCAGTCTTTTAGTGCTGAAACACCTCATTTGCTGAAACACATACATTTCCATCAATTACTAATAATGGTCAGCGCAGTGGCTGGGATATAGTACATAAACCTACCAACGTACGTTGCCATGGTTTTTGGAATGATTTTACTTATTGTGAGAGGACAAAAATGAAGTTTTAGTCGGATAACATTGGTTAATGGAAACACCGTCATTTCAAAATAGTTTTTTGTCGACATTTTGAAAAAAAAATTGCAAAAGTTTTGTGCAAATCTCTAATGGACACGCAGTTCGTCGATATGAGTGTCATCGTGATTTCAGTTTCATATCACATTGCATATCGTTATAGACCTGGTAGCTACCTGATACAACTATAAAATAGCAAGGTGACCAGTAAAACTACAGCAGAAGACTAAACCTGGCTAATTTAAAGAAAAAAATTACTTACTATAAGATGCTTCTTCAGGTTGGAAGTGGAGTCTTTGAATGCCAAAAGGAGGTTGGTTGCTGGTAAGCAGAGGTTGCATTGCACAGATATATTTTGTTCTCCCTCTTTTTTTAGTGTGAAATGCTGTTTAAATTTCCAAGATATAAACGCATTCTTGCCCTGGCTCTGTTGTTTCAGCTCCATCTCTACCTATAGCTGAGCTCCCGCTGCTCCTCTTCCGACTCCATGTGACTGATCACGCAAACAGCGCATTTTTTCGTTTTTATATTGGGGCTTCATGAAGTTGCATGAAGTTGCCTTAATTTTTATATAAACGTTATTTAGAGATTGTGAAACAGAGAAGTATCCTCATGTAATCCTCATGTAATTGATTTCAACAATGTAACTTTATTCTAATTACCAACTATTTAAATTGTAACTGTAACGGAATACAGTTACTCATGATTCGTATTTTGAATACATAATGCCGGTACATGTATTCCGTTAGTCCCCAACACTGCTTGTCTTTTTATACAAGTCACTTGTTCCTGAATCAGACTAGGCTTGTGTGTTTTGAACTAAAAAGAAGCAGATCATAAGAGAAATCTGTTTGCTGGTCATGTTGTAGGCTGTTTATTGCAACACAAAGACTTTTGCACAATTATTTAATAGTAAACTGCTTTTTCATTCCATTCCATTCAATAAAGACAGTGAACTCACATTCAAAGATCAGGTAAATTATTATAATTTTATTTATTTATTTATTTTAAATTGCAATGATCGGTGGAGGAAACACTGGTTTATCTACCTAATGATTAGATAGTTTATGTTGTATCTTTATAAAATGGCAGCTGGTGTAACACAAACAGTTCACCTCCAGTGATCACATGACAGCAGAACCAACTCTTAATATAAGAACTAGTAATAGTTACTAGTTTTGCAGCACTGCAGGATATATTTTACATGATTTCATGGTAAAACACAGTATGACAGTGCCCAGATGTCAGCCAAAACATGGTGTTATATATATTTGTATTAAAAGTGAACATTTCAGTTTCATGACAAATAATTGCACATTTGCTTAGCTGCTTAGTGATGTAATAATAAATAAATAACAAAAATATTGTAAAACATATTTTACATAAGTTGGAAGTATCCAATGTAAAAATCTACCTTGTGTTGTAAAATAAAGAGTTAATCATATTAAATACATTCAGTGATGAGAGAATAAAATACAAGTTTAGAGTCATACTAATAATGAGCAACAAAAGGAACTCACTCTTTCATTTTTTCTCCAGATGTGCTACAGTTTCCTCTATTCCAGCAGGAGCAACCAACAGCTTCTCGTGTCCTGGGATGAAGGGACGCTATGTGACTGTGAATATTCCTGGGAATTCAAAGGTTCTTACTTTCTGTGAAGTGGGAGTCTATGTGAATTTTACAGGTAATTCAGAGATGCTTAAAAAACAGGTCTAAACCCTTTCCAGTTGAATTTGACTGGACCGGCCTGAAATAAAAGCTTTTATGAGGCTATTTGAACAGAAGACCAGGGACGGATTAAAGCGAAAGTTCACTTTAAAAAAAAAAGTTTTGATATGTTTTAGCTTACCTCAAGGACATCCAAGATGTAGGTGTCTTTGGTTCCTCAGTAGTTTCCATTTTGATATTTTTAGGTCAAACTGTTCTTGTCTGTGACTCATATAATGGAGGTCTAAGGTCACCACCTCAAAGAGCATGCACAGAGGAGTCTTTATTAGGGCTGCACCGAAATTAAAATTCTTGGCCGAAACCGAAAAAGAGAAAACCAAGGCCGAAAACCGAAACTCCAAGATAAATTATGCCAAATATTAGTACCATTGCATTTATTGATATGACCGTGTACTAACTTTACTAAAATTTAAGACATTGCAATTGCATAAATTAATATTAAAGTTTCAAAGATAATTACAATTACATAAATTATTTTTTTTTTAAAACCATACAAATACATAATTACAAATTATGCAAATATTTATTAAGCACATTGCAACAATGCACAGTATAAAATAAAATTCCAACTAAAAATGTATCCCACTCATGTGTATATTAAATAATATTGTACAGGCCTACTGGCATGCAGAAAGGTTTTAAAATGAGCTGTTCTCTCATAAAAACAAAGTGCATTTAGGTGAAGTGCATTTTAAATGTTTCTCTGTAGGACTAGAAAGTGCATTACTTCTCCAGTAGGCCAGACTGTTATCACTTCTGGGGATGAGGACTTCAGACATATAAAGCGGTTGAGCAGTTGAGCTTGTCACCTGCCTGACATTTGAGAAATATTTGAGAGAGTGTATTTAAATAGGGCCAGGGCATAAATAATTTTTTTTATCAAATTAAAGCAGAAATCTAGCAGAAATATGGCTACAATCTGATATTATGTATGTATATATGTGTGTGTGTGTGTGTCTATATATCTATATATATCTATATCTATATATATATATATATATATATATATATATATATATATATATATATATATATATATATTAGTGCTGTCAATCGATTAAAAAAAATTAACTAATTAATCACACAATTTTTTAAAATTAATCGCGATTTAAAACTTTTTGGATATGTAAATGTAAAATGTAAATAATTAATGTAAACTCAAGACAAAGAAACTATTTAAATTCAAAATATGATTGTTTATTGGAATTTTTGTTTAACTTGTAACACAGATTTTCTCATGTAAACAACATACCTGCAATAAACCATCAATATCCTCCAAATTAACTGTTGGCCTGAAAGCCATATTTATTACAGAATTAAAACACAGGCATGTAAGTACCATTTGAATTTCAAAACAATCGATGCCAATAAAAAAACAAAAATGATTTCCATGTTGAATTCTAAGTGGACTGCAAAAAAATTCCAAAGTATAGTCATTGCCAGTGCTTTAAGTGGGCCAGTAAGCACCTGTACTCAGTACCGCCACTTCCAAATATAGCTCTTGAGCGTACCGCCACCTCTCCGTGCGCCCAGAACGTGCTTGTAGCGTACCGGTACGCTCATTTGGACATCTGTTTTAATAGAGGTTTTAATCTTTTACCTGCACTGCCGATTTTCAGAGCGCCCTTCACAATGCAAGCTTCCTAATTCATCCCACCCAGAGCAGAAACTACATTACCCATTCACCCTTAAGTTATACAAGTGAATAGCGCATGTGTCGCTTTTCCCACTGTTAAGTGTCAACAACTCAACGTGGCCGGAGAAGGTGTGTGAAACTCGTTGTGAGTGTACACCACACTCGGTTCGGTTAAAAATCAAATACAGTTAACAACAACACTTAATAAGTTTTCTTGGCTTCAGACTCTGAATACTGAAAGAACAAGATCAGAATCAGATGATTCACTGATTGACACCACACAAAATCTGAATATCATCACTGCAGGTCAGACTCAAGCTAATGAAGCAATGCAGCTCTTTCAGGTAGGGTGACCAGACGCCCCGAAAAATTCGGGACAGTCCCGAAATCTAAACTGTTGTCCCGACTCCTGAATCTGGCCCTAATTGTCCCGAAAATTATACTAAAGCAAAATCTTGAGTATTTATTGTCTGATAAACATTAAAAACTGTCTGCAGAGGTTGAGTCGTCCTGCAGCCAGCCCCCGCTGGCTGCTCATTGGCTGCAGCATCTTTTTCTAAAAAAAACCCATAGCGGCTAGGCACAAATTTAGATATTCATTTATCTAATTAATCTATAGCCTATGCACAAAGACAATATGATCTTTTTGTCCCCTTTTTGTTTTAAAGCCTGATGAAGAGAGAGAGCGCAAGTTGCTGCAGCTGAGGAGGACAGTGATGCACGCGTACAGGAGTTATTGACAGTTCGCGGCACTGTGTACAAAAAATACTCCGCTACACAATTATTTCGTTATTTTCGTTTAAGCTTATTAACGTTAGCGTTACAGAAAGGTCTGATTTACGCACTGTTACAGTGCTTAATGTTTAATGTTTAATGTTGCTGTTTCTTGTGGCAGACTGAATGAAGAGTAATGTTTCTTGTGGCAGACTGAAGAGTAATCCGGCAGAGTTTTATACTGAAACTTTCCATCTAAAAGTCCTTCCTTGGTCTTATCCATATTTCTTTGCACGTTGAACACACATAGGCCACAACCGGAAATAAAAAAAACTGCAACCGCGTTAATTGCGTTATTTTTTTTTAACGCGTTAAATATTTCAAATTAATCCAATGCGTTAACGCGCTAATTTTGACAACACTAATATATATATAAATAATGTCACGTATATAGTAGCCTAAGAATAAAATAGCAAACGTATTACTATTATTTGAGGCACTTTCTTGCAGAATTTCACTGAACATATCAGACAATGAGGGTGCATGCCCCTCATCTGGTGCAGAGACAAGTCTTTTTTAATGCGCTCTGATCTGTCTCCTGCACTTGGCGCTTCTCCGTCTCCACGCGGGTTCTCCGCATCCAGCGCGGCCTGGATTATTTCTTGTGCGCGCTGCCTTATTTCCGCATCCAAGTAATGGTCTTTATAACGCGGATCAAGCACATTCGCGATGAAGTGCAGAGGATCCGAAAAGATCTCAGTGAGACGTGTGCTAACAGACTCTATAAGAATGTACTTTTCTTTGTTTTCACTTCGTGGTCCATCTTAATCTCTTTGTTAGGAGACACTTTAGTGCTCCGAATAAAGGAATAAGAAGAGAAAGAATGTTCTCACTGGTGTGAAGTGAATGTCGCGGGGAGCTCGTGGTCTACGCTATGCAGGTTTACATGCAGGTCGCGGTTTCGGTTTGCGTCATCACTACATTTCGGACATGTTTCTTCGGTGATAAGTCTATCGGCTGAAAACCGAAAATGCACTTTTGGGCCATTTTCGGCGGCCGAATATTCGGTGCATCCCTAGTTTTTACCTCTTGTACAGAACCACGTCCAACTGATTTGAGGGCGCGCGTACTTCCTAATGTCGTGACTCATGTGATGTGCGCGCTCTGGCTTAGTCTGCGCAAGTGCGGAAAGTGCCGGAAGTGATCTCTCGCGCGTGTACATCACTCATTGTTTACTGTTTACCACACAATACGCCATTTATCTGCACTGTCTGAAATATAATATAGTAATTGTAATCACTGCGATTATAATAAAAATACAACACATTACTCACTCTATTGACGGCGTGCCATTAGGTCCATCTGGCATTGGATGTCGCCTCCAGTTTATACGTGGCAAACTAAACACAACGTGTAAAATGCTGCGACTCAACAGCGGAGAAAACTCAGGATCTTCAGTCAGGCAGGTGTGTGATGCGATACTGTCAATGTCCTTGTCGTCCTGTAGCTAGTTGTGGCATTGCAATGTTCCATTTGTGACAACATATGGTCTCCACTTCTGTTGGCATCACACAACATTTGATACTAAAACACCACCAATTTTGAAGAGATTTCTGTCTCTCTGATGCTTGAAGATGTGCTGCCTGCAGCGGATGCTTCCTCCATCGGTCTGAATACTTGATCTGTGTATTCTGGTTCAAATAAATATGGTTGTGAAAAAAATTCTAAGTTGTCTATGGATATATTGAAATCATCTTCCATTGCAATTTCATGTGCGTCTAAATATGTTCAGATCTTCACAGTGAAAGGTAACACTTCCGAAATCTCTGTGTAAACCGTAGACAGTTCACAAGTTCATGCTTACATATAATTAGCTGAGGTATGGTATGCATATTTGGCGTGCTGTCCGGGGAAGGGCCCGAACCTAGAGTACCCCCACTTCCCCGTCTATTCATAAAGTTAACTCATAGTGAGGAGATGGGGTGTAGGAGGGATGCTGATAAACCGTCAATGGATAGAGCGGTTTGACCTAAAAATATCAAAATGGGAAATACTGCGGAAACAAAGAAACCTACATCTTGGATACCCTTGAGGTAAGCTAAAACATATCAAAATGTAATTTGAAAATGAACCATCCCTTTAACACACTAGACCAGAGGGAGGCCTAGACGAAATATCAGTCCTCCTGGAACACGATTTTAACTGTGCTGGACAGAGGCTTCACTGTACTGTTGTGTGTCACATGTCAATTCAATATTCAATAGGTTATGTTTTTACCACTGAAAATGAAAATAATATAATTTTGATCCAGATATATAGATCTTCAATTTGTATCCAATTGCCAGCATTCTCCTGTTGACTAACTATGTTAGCAGACTTTAGCTAACTATCACAGTGCATTCTAGCTAGTGAATAACTAGTTAATTCAATAATGACGTCTACATCTTCCTCATACACAGATGGAACCTTGCCCTCACCCACTCTTCCGGAGGACGTTCCCAAAGCTTCCCCAGGGTATATACCCACAGCTTTTCTTGAGGACGTTCCCACAGCTTCCCGAGAGGAAGTTCCAACAGCTTTTTCTGAGGACGTTTCCACAGATCTTCCCGAGGACGGTTCCACAGATCTTCCCGAGGACGGTTCCACAGATCTTCCCGAGGACGGTTCTACAGATCTTCCCGAGGACGGTTCAACAGATCTTCCCGAGGACGGTTCCACAGATCTTCCCGAGGACGTTCCCACAGATCTTCCCGAAAACGTTTCCACAGATCTTCTCCCAGATGAAGGAGGTAATCAGTATGTCACTGAGATTTTGCCTGTGAAAACCAGACTAAAGCATCAAATCTAAATAATTATGAGATAAAGAACATTGCAGTTTGATTTCAAGCATTTATTTCATTATAATTTCAATCTCTGACATGATCATACTCTGACAATATTAAAGATATTAATGTTATATTGTCACAATGTTCTTTAGATTATGTAGAATGATTTGATGTTAGAAAACCATAAATAAAAAATAAAATAAGTTTTCACAGGCAGGGTCACTATAATCTACTATATATGAAGCTAAAGGGTTTTGGGTTAAAGTTCATAATGTAGAACACTTTTAACCCTGTATGTGCATAGGTTGCTAGAAAGCTGTTAAGCTAACTGTCACGTCTAGCAGAATCTAGTTTTCCCAGTAAGATCATGATTAAAAAATTTTGCATACTGATGGAAATTCTGGTGTTACAAAGGTATTCTATTTATTATTTTATTATTATTTTTGTTTGTTTGCCCCAGTGAACCATTTCTATTAAGTATTTAAACATTTCATATCAGCGTTGTAACTGTGTGTAAAAGGGATTGGTGAATTAATAGTGAGAGTGCAAATGCACTAATTTGTGTGCCATGTGTTCTGAGATCTTCTCTTAGTCCTCTGTATAGTGAACAGGAGTATAACGTATTTTCCAGACTATAAATTGCACTTTTTTTCATAGTTTGGATGGTCCTGCAACTTATATTCAGGTGCGACTTATTTATCAAAATTAATTTGACATGAATCAAGCGAAAACATTACCGTCTACAGTGCTTATAGTCCAGTGCGGCTTATATATGTTTTTTTCCATGTCATGACGTATTTTTGGACTGATGCGACTTATACTTAGGTGCGACTTATAGTCCAAAAAATAAAGTAAGATGAAAAACTCCCAAAACAACAAAATAACAGGGCTCACAGGGATTGAAAAAACTGCAGAGTTCAGTCTGAAACTGAAAGAAATAAAGATCTCTTGCAGAGGATCCTTGCTGTGACTACTGTATTTTTCGGACTATCAGTCGCACCTAAGTATAAGTTGCATCAGTCCAAAAATACGTCATGATAAAGAAAAAAACATATATAAGTCGCACTGGACTATAAGTCGCATTTATTTAGTACCAAGAACCAAGAGAAAACATTACCGTCTCCAGCCACGAGAGGGCACTCTATGTCTTCAGTGGTAGACTACAGGAGCACTGAGCAGCATAGAGCGCCCTCTTGCGGCTGGAGACGGTAATGTTTTCTCTTGGTTCATTTCTCTTGGTTCATGTCAAATTCATTTTGATATATAAGTCGCACCTGGCTATGAGTCACAGGACCAGCCAAACTATGAAAAAAAGTGCCACTTATAGTCCGGAAAATACGGTATGTACTTGGAGTCAATAAATTTACCTTTGAGAGGTAAAACTGAAGACTTAGGTGATGTCCATAATGGTAATTTCTTAGGCACTCTAGAGCTTTTGTACCTTCATGATCCATGGTTGAAAAACCAATTACAGAAAGTCAAGTCATCTAAAAAAGAAAGCAGGTTGACCCATTATTTGAGCCCAGACATCCAAAATGAGTTCATTGTTTTTATTGTACTCTTTTGCCACACATTTCAATCTTGAAAGTAAAATGTCATATATTATGGGATCATTCTACACCTGACATTTCCCACACTGAGCAGAATGTTGTGCTCATGTGAAATGTGCATTTTAATAAAAATGTGGATGAATGGGAGATTACTGAAAGATTCCTTGAATTCAAGTATTTCTACAAGAAAACAGGAAGTGAAATAGCAGGTATGATAGAGAGCGTCCTTATTGATTGAGGGAAAGAAATCAGTCATTGTTAGTGTCCATTAGAATGGATTAAGGATTTGATTGAGGATTAAGCAAGAGGGCCAGTGATTGGTTTTTGGCATTTAAGTCACTGGAAAGTTAAACAGAAGACCATAATTTGTTATGTCTAATTTGTTTTTATAGCGCTTTAAACAAAAGAGATTGTGTCAAAGCAACTGAACAACATTAATTAGGAAATTTTGTGTCAATAATGGCAAAAGACAGTTAAAGACAGTTCATCATTGAATTCAGTGATGTAATAATCTCAGTTCAGTTTAAAAAGTATCTGTGCAATCATTTGCAATCAAGTCAATGATATCGCTGTAGATGAAGTGACCCCAACTAAGCGAGCCAGAGGTGACAGTGGCAAGTAACCGAAACTCCATCGGTGTTGCCAGTCAGTGTATTGCATTTTGCACTCTGTTTATATACATTTTTGTTGAATATTTTTGATTGTTGATTTTGCCACCAAGAAGGCCAGGAGTTTGACTTTTGGCACTGGGTTAAAGACAAGACCATTTTCTAATTTAAGTTGCGTCTGATTGTTTGTTAAAAGTCACTGTTGTGGTGTATTGCATATATACGTTCTTGTTTAATATAATGTATGTATAAACATTGTTTAAGAATGTTGCAATTTCTATAAATATTTCAGTACTGTATTTTTCTATTAATTTATATTTCTTTAATAAATCATCTGTTAGCTACAGCCGTGGTAGTTCTCTGACTAAATACTGATGTCTAGTGGTCAAAAGCAATGGTAATATAGTAATAGTACACAATAGCCAACAGAGATTTCGGTTAGCTTGGCTAGATTAGCTTGTATGTTTGGTGCGCAATGGGTGCCCTCAAAAACAATAAGTGCATGACACCCCTGGTGGATAATATCTGCTCGGAGGCGCTACAGATACAGCCACCAAGTAAAAAACAAATAAATAAAAAGAAAGGTAGAAAGGTATTATAGCTAAATAGCCAAATTGTAATGTTAAAAATTATAGATTTTTCTTTTAAGACAAAAATCATTAGGATGTAAAGCAAAAATCATCTTCCATGAAGATATTTTGTAAATTTCCTACTGTAAATATATCAAAACTTAATTTTTGTTTAGTAAAATGCCTTGCTAAGAACTTAACTTGCACAAATTTAAAGGTATTCTCTCTCTCTCTCATATATATATATATATATATATAAACTTTTTTTTTGCACCCTCAGATTCCAGATATCCAAATAGTTGTATCTCGGCCAAATATTGTCCTCCTAACAAATCATACATCAGTGGAAAGGTTATTTATTCAGCTTTCACATGATGTATAAATCTCAATTTCCCAAAATCGACCCTTGTGACTGGTTTTGTGGTGCAGAGTCACATTTGTGTTTGACTATTGCGGGTGAACCTGTATTTAATGCCTGTAGTGAGTTCATAGGAGGAAAGGAAGAAGACAAGGGGTCGGATGGACTGCTGACAAGGTTTTTAATAAATCAAAAATAATCGTTACGAACACCAATGTTGACTTTTATTCTGACACTAGCAGACTCTATTGGCAAACGCTTCCGGTTAACTCCTTCCGGTAGTCAGCAGTCCATCTCTCGACTGCTTCTGTCTCTTCTGGCATTTTATACTCTCTTTACGCCATATACTGAAACAAGAGACAGGTGTTGATCATTTCCGCCCAAACCACTCACCGTTCGTCTCCTGATTCTCTCTCCCACTGCAGACTTCGCTTAACCACGCCACCCCCCATTTCTGGAGAAGTCGGCCACAGCCATCTGAACACTCGGCCTGTGGATCACCTTGAACTTAAAAGGCTGTAGAGCCAGATACCAACGAGTGATCCGCGCATTGGTATCCTTCATGCGATGGAGCCACTGCAGCGGAGCATGGTCCGAACAGAGTGTGAACTCCCGTCCCAGGAGATAATAGCAGAGGGTGAGGATGGCCCATCTGATGGCAAGGCACTCTTTCTCTATGGTCCTGTACTTAGCCTTTCTCTTCGAAAGATTCCAGCTATTGTACAGTACTGGCCGTTCCTCCCCCTCTATCTCCTGCAACAGGACTGCACCCAGCCCCCTGTCTGATGCGCCCGTCTGCAACAGAAAAGGGAGAGAAAAATCAGGAGAGTGTAACAACGGCCCACCACACAGGGCAGCCTTGACCTGGGTAAAGGCCTGCTGACACGGCTCCGTCCACTGGACCGTATTTGGAACCTCCTTTTTAGTAAGGTCAGTCAAAGGACTGGTGAGGTCCGAATAATTAGGAATAAACAGTCTATAATATCCTGCCAGTCCCAAGAACTGCCTTACCTCCTTCCATGCCCCAAGTGGAAGCCCAAATACCTTACACGCCCAATCGCACACTTCTTTGGGTTGGCCGTGAGTCTAGCCCCCCTCAGCGATCTCAGGACAGACCTCAGATGCTGCATATGCCGCTGCCAAGCACACGCGCGGCCCCCTTCTGTGCCTTATTTCCCCAAGAGGCATCCGAACATAACGACCCCAATAAAACAGTAAACGCGGGCCAATTGTTCCCAAAATTATTGGATGCCAGAGGTGGGGACTAACCGCTACCTCCACACAATGCTTTTGACCCCTGAACTGAATAATAATCGGGACCACCGGATACTTCACCATATCCCCATGTACGCACTGCACCCTAACCATGCGGCTTGTATCCAATGCCCCCAGTTGAATCAGGCTTTGATGGATTGAGGTTTGGTTACATCCTGAATCCACCAAGGCCAGATATGTACACCCCTAGATACTCACAGGTATCTGGTACTCTCCTGCCTGACCAGGGGTGGCCTGTGAGACTCACCCGAGAGCAGGGGGATCAGCTGTACTGGCCATTGGTTGCGGGGCCGGCCACACGCTTCCGCTGACTTTTCAAAAAGTTCTAGGAACACTTCCGGGTCGTCCTGCGGTCCCATTTTGTGCAGGGGTAGGTGAATGAGAACCGCGGGTGGTCCCGTGGCCTCTACGCAAACCTCCCGGTCGATCCAGCTCAGAACCTTTCACGGTCCTCCTGCTTGGCTTGTAGGATGGCATGGAACCGCCGCTCCTGATCAGTTCTCAAGTCCAGCAGGGCCTGACATTGCTCTTGGTGCAGGGCTGCCAGGGATGAGATGATGTCCGCAAATGGCGTGGAGGATGGGCTCTGCATGGCGGCGGTACTCCTTCTTCCTTTCCCGGGTTTCGGCACCAGTGTAGTGAGTTCTTAGGAGTGTGGCAAAGTGCTCGGGAGTAACGGTTCTATTTTATGACATTGGGCGGAACAATCTATACCCACGCTCAATTCAGTTAATTATTTCCGACTACGCCACTTGGGGGATTTCGCCCCAAGAATTTAATATAACCCCTAAGCTAAGGCACACACAGATCCTAACCACAGTTGGAGTCAGAGACATAGGTGATTGAAAAAACATACAATTTATTAATTGTTAAAAAGACAGTCTCTTTGTATAAAAGGTGTTGACCAGCAATCACTCTTCAATTTATTAATTTCTAATGTTGGCTGCAGAGGATCCCAAGGGCAGTCTCAAGATATCACCTCTATGAAGAGCACCCCATTCAGTGCACACACACCAGCACAGCACACACTCCACGACTCATGTCAGAGAAGACCACGACTACAATGAAGACCCTACCACCTAATTGGTCACGCGTCTGCCCCCGGGTGCCCAGGCCCTGCCAACAAACAAAGAAAACAACATTAAAGAGCAGTGTTATGGAAAACAAAATAATGCAAATTGTCATAAATGCATCAGTATAATTCAAAACACAAATGAAAGATGTAAATTTACTAATACAATTGAATTCAAAAGAACAGATTAAAAAAAAACTCGTCTTTGAAAATACTAAACAAAATAAAGTAATGAAATGAAATAAACTAGAAAAAGGAAACAAAAACTCAAACAAATCACGAAAACAGAGTCATCGTTCACTGAACAGTTCACTTTAAATGATTCACTCGAACAGCTCACTTAGAACAGTTCACCCAAGACGATTCGATCAGCTGTTTACTCGAGACGACTCGCTCGTGACAGAACAGCACACCAAACACTAAACAAAACAAACCCAAAACAGAACAGCAGCTGATGAGGCCCAGCACGAATAAAGCCTTATGATGAAGCACAGAGCAGATAATGCTCATTCAGAAAGTCGGTACAGTCCTTAGCGCATGCAAAGCATGCGGTCTCAGAATCGCTATCCCCAAACTATGCGGTAGATGGAGCCGAAAGTCTCCGATAAACTCATTGGCATGAAGCACAGATAGATCATACACTGTCTCAAGTGTCCACATTCAACTCCCCAAACAAGCACATAGACCCGCCAGTGGATAAACAGCTTCGGCACGTTTTACAAGCAGCACATTTTACGCTAACTCCAAACAGAAAGTAACAGGGCGCATGGATGACGTCACAGCCCCGGATAATGACGCATGCCAAGGAACTGGTAGCTCATGCTCTTATACACCCTGGACGCCTAGCCATTGGCTAAATACTAAACGATGATGTAGGAGAGGTAACCCTTCCTGCTATAGGAGGAAGAGAACAAGGGGTCGGATGGACTGCAGACAAGGTTTTTAATAAATCAAAAATAATCGTTACAAACACCAATGGTGACTTTTATTCTGACACTAGCAGACTATCGCAAACGCGTCTGGTTAACTCCTTCCTGTGGTCAGCAGTCCGTCTTTCTCTCAACGACTCCTGTCTCTCCTGGCGTTTTATACTCTCTCCAAGCCAATTACTGAAACAAGAGACAGGTGTTGATCGTTTCCGTCCAAACCACTCACTTACCGTTCGCCTCCTGATTCTCTCTCCCACTGCAGACTTCGCTAATCCATATCCACCCCCTCCCTTCCACAATGTCATCTAGGTATTTGTGTTTGTTTTAATTTGTGTCGTTTTTATGATTTTTGAGGATCCCTACACAAACTCTTACTTGCATCTGTTTTGTTTATCCTCAAGTGACATACATTTACAACAATCTACTGAAGATATTGTAGATTCAATGTATTTGTTTTTATTATTTGCATTAAGCATTTGCTTTTCTCTTCTCTGTATGTTTATACTTGTGTGCTGTTTTAGGTCCCGATTCCCAAGAAGACTCCTGTGAAGATGAAACTGAAGCTTGAGTCTGTCTGAATCTCCAGCTCCTGTCACAGGTGAGAGAGGGAAACATACAGAAATCTGAAATCAAATCACATTCACAGCAGTTTAAGATATCTGCTCATTTCAGCTTCACTGTGCTCTGACAAAACGAGGGATTTCTTACGTGAAGCGAGAGATGATGATGATGATGATGGGGGAAGCTAAACTCTCTTCTGATCAGCTTTGTTGTTCTTTATTTACATGCTGGAATGTTCTCCATTCCTCAATGTTGATCACAATAAAGTTTTATGTGAAAATTTAAACTGATTCCTGACTGCTGCTTTCAAGCTATTTGCATTGTATAAAATGCAAGTACCTGACAGTGTGGGGTAATGCTATATAAGTGAAATGTATATATTTACATTTACATTAGATTTGCATTTAGTCATTTAGCAGACACTTTTATCCAAATCGACTTACAAATTGGGACAAATTAGGACAATGGAAGCAATCAAAAATAACTAAAGAGCAATGATGTATAAGTGCTATAACAAGTCTAAGTTAGTTTAAATGCTGTACACGTAGCAAGGGCTTTTAAAAATATAATAAAGAAAGAAAAAAACTGATAGAATAGAAAAAGAATAAAAGAACAAGCTATTGTTCGTTTTTTTATAATTGTATAATAAATGAAAAGAAAATAGAATATAAAAATATAAGAAAGGTAGTTACATTTTTTTAAGAATAGAATTAGAATAGTAAGTGCTAAAGTTAGTTAAATATATATGGGTCATTCCTGGTATGCGGTCACATTTTGGCTTCATAAGTGTTGGAAAAAGAGTTACATGATTTTTTTTATTTTTTTATTTTTTTTTGCATTCTACCAAAATAGTGATATATTTAACAATTAGGAATGAATATTGGTCAAGCTCGGGGACTCAAAAAATAATAATTATGGGTAGACTGTTCAGACACTGGCCATGAACATATTCCACCCTGTTGGGGACATATAGATAGTTACCACAACATGTTAATAATGTAAATGTTACACGATAATAAGCTTTTCTTGGATAGTACTGTATATGTTCCTTATTCCATCTTATTTTTTATTTGAAAAACAATAACAATTATTAATGAATAGAATATGTATTAATAATTTTGGATAGGTAATTTTTGTTCCAATTTTTTTGCCAATAGGGTTCTAAATAATAATAAAAAATTGCTCAAAAACATATATATGCTGTTAGTGCTCCTCACTTCACAAAATAAGACAAAAGTATGCAAAACATTTAATGTTGCTATGAAATTATTATTTAAAATGACTTGTCTAACAGGGTGGAAAGGAGCATAACGGAGTATAATAGGGTGGAACACCAGTGTTAACAGGTTCGTTAATGGTGGACAAGCTTTCCATCATTATCCTGCATGGTTTCCCATCTGTAATGTGTGGACCTGCAGCTATTTGGGGTGTCCCCGACTTTCATAGATTTTCATAGTCAAATCGTAATTTTCAAATCTTGCTGATATTTGACTGATGTTTTGGGGCGGGGGAAAATACATCAGTCAAGTCAGACATTTGACAGCCATAATTACTGATGTTAACACACAGGGAAAATGTGTAACAAATGCCTCGCAGATACAAATGGGGAAAATAAAGTTTTGATTAAAATATAGTTAACGCTAGACGTCAGCGAAACCCTAACAATACACAATTTTTACAATCGTGCTCTCACTATATGACAGTAGTTATTAATGTTCTGCATTTCTGTTTTGACCTGCGTCCGCTGAAAATGACTCATAATTGACTCATAAAACTCATAATTTCATGTGAATACACTTCATTATTTATGCAACATGTTAATATTAGGACTTATATGCTATCTACAAAAAGAGCCTGAATGCACATGAACAAATCTGCGTGGCTCTGAATACAAACTCCTTTTGTGGACACTTTCTTCACAAAACAATGTGCAGAAACACAGCAGCTAAACTCAAAAAATTCACAGCCTTTTATTATAATGGTGTTCTCATATCATACCATACCATATGTGTGTGTGACCATCCCAGTCATAGTTATTAATATTCTGCTTTATTGATTGTCCTGCTCGTGCTGTGCGCTAAAGAGATATCACCATAGTACTACAATGAAGCGCTTGACTCGAAACCAAATGCATCTTATATCAGGTAAATAATGTATCCACAATATATCTACACCAGCTGAAATGTTTTGAAATCACTTGTACCCTACCTGTTCAAAAAAATCCAGTCTCTGCCTGTGTCAATTTGAGTCTTGGTAAAGTTTTAAATCCCTGCCGCCAAGTTGCTCCTCTGTAAGTCATGGATTATGGAAAGAGAAACATACATCTAATAGAGGTGGTTGGATTTATTCACGCACTTTAAAATATTAATTGGAAGCTTCTTTCTTTTCAGATTCTTATTCACAGCTTTATCATAATAGGCTGCATATAACCGCATGTGAAATCAGACATATGAGCTCCCCCATATAGACAGACATAATCATAACACCCCACGATTATTTGACTGTGAGAGTGGTAGTCGAATCAGGCTCCTCGAAACGAAGCATTGAATCGTCGACTATTTGGGGTCACCTCTAGCACCTATATAATATTGTTTCAAAATGATCCTAAAAAAAAATAACAATACATATTTTCTTTGGGGGAGGGACACAAAAAATAGCTATGTGGTTCCTTATCACAATCAATCATGGTGGCAAAACGATTATCTGTTCAGATGACTAATATATAAAATATATATATATATATATATATATATATATATATATATATATATATATATATATATATATATATACACACACACACACACACACGTATATAGAAATGTATTTACTATATACACTAAATACTACTTATTCTATTAGAATTTCCACCCTGTTAGTTGCACATTCCACCCTGTTTGGATTATATCTAAAAGCTTAATTAGCCATAGCTCATTAAGTGATCAACAATTAGCTAGCTAACCTTCTACAGATTAAAATAACTTTTATAACTATGTCAGATTAGTTTTTTAAATTTTATTTTGTTTAAGTGACAAACATTCTCCATAATATATAGCCTAACAGGGTGGAACTTTAAGGGTGGGACAAGCAGGATAACATTTCAAAAACTAAAAAAAAAGTTAGGCGTAAGAGTTGAAGCTTACCTCAGTTTGTACAGATGAATTCCAGTGGGAAAAATAAATTGATTTGATTTAATGGTTTATTTAAAAGGGGACAGTGCAATTTCATAAAACACATGAACAAACATGGTTAAAAAAGCCAGAATTAGCCAAAAGGCTATTTTTCATCTGTAGTCCCCTGGCAAAGATGTAAAAAAAAAGCATTAAAATACGAACAAAAATATACATTTACAAGTCTATGGCAAATTGACTACAATATAAATGACACTGTAAAATAACTTAAGGTACATTGTACCTATTACAATAATCAGACACAAAAAAACACATTTTCAAAAATGGCTAAAGTGTATCTAATATATAATACAGCTCAATAGGCTCGACTTTTAATGTTGGCAGACATAATTGTTAATGAGCCAAATTTTCAAATTTTTTGTAAAGGCCTTGTAAGTGCTGAGCTGTCTAACCTCCTCAGGTATAGAATTCCATTCAGTAGCGCCCCTCACTGACCAGGCCAAGCGACTGAAAACGCTCCTGCGCAGAGGGATGACACAGTCCCCTCTGGCAGAGCCTCGAGTAACGCGCTCAGAACTGTTTCTTTGGCTGATGAACTCAGCCAGAGGAGCTGGTGCCAAATCATGTGTCACTTTGTATATGAGATTCAAATTTAAAAACTTATGAATACTTTTCCAGTTTAAAAAGCTGTGTTTTTTTTTAATTGCACAGTGATGATAGTGCCTTGGTTTTTTGTCCATGATTTTAATGGCTTGTTTGTATAATGTTTCCAAAGAAATGAAATTGAAGTTGGTTTTGGAAGGCAAGAAAGTATGTCTCAATGGTGGAAAATGAGTTCAGGGGCACGGTTATTGAAGAAAATTGTAAAAATAAAAATAAAATAACTATATTTTCACATGATTTATATGTATAATTAGAGGCAGTTTAGCCTAGTCTATAACATAATTAAAACAAATTTTGAGTTTTTTTTATTTTTTTTATCATTTTATGGTTTACATTTCTTGTGGAAGTTGATTACTTTGCAGGACATAATTAAATTTAATGCGTATATCAATGAAAAGGTGTGTAAAATACAAAATAGTATTTATAATTTCTATTATCCCTTTTTAAGTGATAATGAAGTCCTAAATATACAATTTAAGCCATAACTTATAAATATGTCAATCATTTTAGAGAAATTATGATTAAATCATTGGGAGATAAAATTCACTGTATTTTTCATTTAAAAATGTTTACAAGAAAAAAAAAGGAAAGGAAAACCAGACAGACAGATCAAGGGACATGAAGCTAAAATAATCATAGATTAACAAAATTGCTCAACATCATGTAAAACAGAAAAGGAAAATAAAAGAAAAGAAAAGGAGGGGAAATTATAAATAAATAAAGGCATATACATTTCAATTTGTATTCAGATACAACATCCATTTTTTTCCAATATGCTTCACATTTCTCTGGGCATATCTCAGAGAAAAAGTCAAATGTTCCATAACATAAATTTCCTTTACTATTTCTATCCATTCATTAATTGTCGGGGAATCTTTACTGTTACATAGCCATTTCCTATGTAAGACTGGAGCTGGACCGTCTGGATTTAGGGACGACTTCTCCCTAAGAAAAACAAAGGACTTTCCTGATTATTAACATTTGAACACTCTCTTGAACACCCTCCATCATAAGTAACGGTGCCATCGAGGACATCACACTCCATCCACTTACCAATAGTATAATATTCTGCATTAATGCAAGTGATACTTATGGTCATGTTTGGTGTCGTTTGAATTGTCTTGGGGTGACTGGTAAAATGGTCTCAATCTTACAAAGTAGACTCAAAGATCATACAGATCCTTAGAGTTAAGAGACAACTTGATTAATGTGATGGGAGTGCCCTTTTCCAGGGTCCTCCATGTAAATGACCTTCTGTTCCCATTGAGGTGTAAACTACCCTGGTCTGGGACCTGACCTAATCAAATTCCAATTGTTAGTTTCTGTCTTCATCTCGGGGGATGTTTGTCTTGGTCTGAGGTATTTAAAGGATAGCAGCAAAAGGATCAGGACGATTCTGATATGTTTCAATTGGATATGTAATTGGCAGAACACATATTTACCTGACTGAACAAATTGTTACATTTGATGGTTGCACTTTATTTTACAGTACGTGCACTTACATGTAGTTATAGTTTACTTACAGTGTATTTACCTAAGAAAGTTCTGGTAAAACAAGGTAACTACATGGGGTAGGGTTAGGTTTTATGGGTAGGTTCAGGGTTAGTACCTAGTTATTACATAGTTATTGTAAATACTATAATAAGTACATAGTATGTACATGGGGAACAGGACTGTAAAATAAAGTGCTACCATTTGATTCTATTCTGTCTTACTCTGTAATTATTGAGTTAATATAAAAGTAGGAGTTAACTACAATAATCAAATGTCAGAAGAATACTAATTAAAAAGGCATACAACCTATTTGCATTTCAACCTAAATTCAAGGTCATACTAAAATGGAGTCAAATTAAGTAATAAAATTGAATCGGTTTTGAGTTTAACCTAAATTTAATAACTCGACGCGCTGAAAGACAGAACACGTAGCAAACCATCATCCAGCACCAGATACCTTCCTTGGGCCGAGTGCCTGGACCTTACACCTAGTTATTGCTTTCTTGCTACCTGCTAAAAGTATTTGTGACAAATATCTAACTGTCTTTCTTAGCCCTGTTGGTAGATTTCCTAAATATATAAAAATATTAAACTCGACCTCAGAACCGAATATTGATCTAATTACCTTCATCATCTCTATCCAAAATAAAGAGATAATAGGGCATTCTCAAAAGATATGGAAGTGACCAGCAGACATATTACCACACATTCTCCAACACTGACCATGTTCATTATTGTTACTCTGTCTTTTTTTATATTAGGGGTTATAAAGAGTCTTAAGGTGTTTTTCCAGGTGAATTCCCTCCACAAACCTGAGCTATATTAATTTATTGTAATGTTTTAATTGTAATGTTCTTTTATTTCAAGCATTGTTTTTATGTGTTTTTTTATTATTTTTTTACTGCATGTTACGACCCTCTTAAAATGGTCTAGGGGTAAAAGAAGGTAACATTCAACATTTTTGTGGTAAACCTTTAAACCTGATGGAGGCAGCAAGAGACAATGCAGAGGCACTGGTTGCCAACAAATGTGATTTATTGTACAACGTGAAAATCCTAATAACTACCAAAAAGAATATAAATCATTAAAGAGACAACCAATATATCCAAATATTTACAACTCAGAAAACAAACAAAAAGAACACAAATAAACCCAAGAGAAAGAGGACGCTAGTGACGCCAAAAGAAAGAAAGAAACAAAACAAAATCACTTCTAACTTATTTAAAACCTCTAACCTAACTAAAGAAAAAGAAAGCAAATCTTCAGCGCCAGGCGCCATAAACTTCCCTATTCTCAACTAATAAAAAAAACCAAACATACAGAGGGTGGCGTTCACCTCTTACCTAGGGTGTCTAAACAGATTGAGTTACCTAAATGTTGCACAATGGAAGTCGCACGACATCTTTCCTATCCACCTTCCTCTTGGGTAAGGAGTAAACGTCTTAGAGCCTAAGCTCAGCAAAGCTCAAAGAGCAACGCCATCCAAGTCACAAGGTGACAAAAACAAACAAAATGGCAAATCAAAAAGAGGAAAGGTTCAAAAGAAAATTGGTTAAAACAAACTAAGTGAAATTTGGCATAAACAAAGAAACAAAAATCAAATCAAGAAACAAGTAACATAACAGCAAAACCCCAGGAAAGCAAAAAGGTCTCCAGTTCACGTCCTTGCACGTCCTTTTATCTGATTTTGGAAACTTTACTGGCACTGGATAGGTCGGTGTCAGATTGATTAATGAAGACGGACAGCTTCCAGAGCCAATCAGCAGACAAGGGAGGCGCCTAAGGGATTGACAGCCAAGGAGGGAAAGAGCGAGAGAGAGAGAGAGAGAGAGAGAGCAGGCACTCACAGGAATTTATGGATGTAACACTGCAGTTTACTAGTTTACTTCTTTTTCAGCTATGGTGAAATTTTTAGCAATAAAAAAAATAAAAAAAATCAACAAAATATGGAGAGCTTTGTATATTTGCCTACTGGTTAGAGAGTTGGACTAGTAAACCGAAGGTTGCCGGTTCAAGTCTTGGTGCTGGCAGGAGTTGTGGTGTTGTAGGTGAGGGAGAGTGAATGAAAAGTGCTCTTTCCACCCTCAATAACCATGGCTGAAGTGCCCTTGACCAAGGAACTGAACCCCCAGTTGCTCCCCGGGCGCTGGATCTATAGCTGTCCACTGCTCCGTGCTGCCAAGGACAGCTAAGTGCTGAAAATTTTAGCAATTAATTCACACATAATGTTGTTTGTAATGATAATATTCCTAACCACTAGATGTCAGCAGCAGCATGTTTACTGATGCTATGACAAACAAGCAAGTTTAGGAACAGTTTAAATGTTAATGATAAAATATTACATGGTACATTATAAAATATATGATCAGTCAATATGTTTTATCCATTACTTTAACTCATAATTTACCAGTTTCACTAAATTTGAAGTTGTATTTATTTTTCAATTTTGTCTTGTTGAATTTTATATAGTAAGTGTTTTAACAATTTTAATTATCTGCGTGCATTCTTGTTTGGATGGTTAAACAGTTTGCAGCTTTGTCTGGGTCTGTGACTAACAATTCCAGATCTTAAATTCATAGTAAGAGTCAAACAAACAAATTAAACAGAATATATGTGTCTAAAAGAGTTACTATTGGACAGCATTGTATATTGTACCTTAAGGCAAGACACTACAGGCAAATACAGGCTTTTCATGAAGTATTCCAGACTAGTGGAAAGAAAACATCTAAAATACACACACTGTAAAAAATAATGATTTTAATGGTAAAAACAACTCAAAATGCTAAAGTAAAAACTTATCAGTTGGTTACGGTAAGTTCCCTTACTATATATGATGAAAAACTCATTTTACGTTTAATTACAGTTTTTGGAAGTGAAAACAAAACATAATTTACAGTAAAAAAACGAAACAAACATAAATACATTACATTTTTAAAAATTGGAAAATTGATTTAAGAATACATTTGAAAAATAAACATATTCTTAAGATGGCAAAGTATCTCCCTCAAATAAATGAATATTTTATAAAAATATAATTAAAAAGTAAGTAAACTGTAACCAACAGGGCACTCAGAATTGTGGGAAGTTTGTGTGCATTGGGAATCATATTTTTTCACATAAAGCAAAGGTAACATTCATTTTACGTACAGCACACAGTGAATATGATAGTAGGCAAATGCATAAAGCGCAGCATAATTTAAAATCATAGATTTATTGTTTAAACATCTAATGTCCAGTTGCGTTCCAAGGCAGACTCTCCAGATTTGAGTCAGGTTCCAGTGAACTCTCCAGAGTCGAGTCAGGTTCCAGTGGACTCTCCAGAGTCGAGTCAGGTTCCTGATGACCCACCAGAGTCGAGTCAGGTTCCAGTGTTCATGGACCCTCCAGAGTCAGGGTTAGTCACCGCTGACCTTCCAGAGTCAGGGCTAGTCACCGCTGACTCTCCAGAGTCACGGCTAGTCACCGCTGATCTTCCAGAGTCAGGGCTAGTCACCGCTGATCTTCCAGAGTCAGGGCTAGTCACCGCTGATCTTCCAGAGTCAGGGCTAATCACCGCTGATCTTCCAGAGTCAGGGCTAATCACCGCTGATCTTCCAGAGTCAGGGCTAGTTACCAGTCAAGAGTCAAGGACAGAGTCAAGTCACGGGTGATCTTCTAGGACTGAGTCAAGTCACCGGTGATCTTCATGAACAAAGGCAAGTCACCATTGATCTTCATGAGCAAGTCCAATCACCAATGATCTTCATCTACAAGTGCAAGTCACTGATAGTCTTCATGAACAAATGCCAGTCACCAATGATATTTGCGAGCAGAGTCAGGCCAGCACCGATCTTCTGGAGTCCAGTAAAGACACCAGGGGATTACCAGAGTTTTGTCGTCCCTTTGGTCCGGCCGCACGGAGGTCTGCTCTGCCTTGGGGGGCTCTTGTCCTGACCACATGGCTGTGGTGGTCTTCTGCTCCGCCCTGGGGGGCTCTCGCCCTGACCACACGGTTGTGGTGGTCTCCTGCTCCGCCCTGGGGGACTCTGGCATCGACCACAAGGATGTGGTGGTCTTCTGCTCCACCCACCTTCATGTTGTTGTTTTTGCTTTTTGTTTTTGTGTTCACTCCTGTCCCTCTTCCTCTCTGTTAGTCTGGCCCTCCGTCCCTACCCCTGAACCTCCTCCGGTCCTCCTCCCTCCTGGTCTCCCTGTTTTGTGTTTACAATTCTGGTGCCTGTTCCGAATGTTTTTTCTTTTCTGGCCCTCCGTCCCTCCCCCTGAGCCTCCACCTGTCCACCTCCCTCCTGGTCTCTGTTTTGTGTCTGTCGTGGAGCGTCTGGGAGCCGCTCCGTAGAGGGGGGTGTACTGTCACAGTGTCTGGGTTGTGTTCCCTGGGTTTCCACTAGGTGTCCTCCTTTCCCATGGTGTCTGTCACCTTATCAATTTCCTGTTCCCTTATTTGGTCCCCTTCCTCCTTGTTTGAGTTAATTGATTGTTCCCCACCTGTCTCCAGTTCCCTCATCACCTTCTGTGTATTAATACCCGGTCTGTCTGAGTCTGTGTTATGGAGTCCTTGTTTAATGTCTAATGATTATTCATGTCTGTCAAATCAGTCTTGCCCTTGCCTTGTCTTCTTGTCTTGTTTTCTTGTTTGGATTGTGTTTGGTATTGACCCCTGCCTGGACTGTTTACCCCTTTGGATTACCCTTCAATAAATGTCATACCTGCAATTGGTTCTCTCTCCGTGTTTCCTGTATCACCGATCATGACACACACCAAGTGCAAAACAGCGGTATTTTGAGAAGCTCTCAGGCCTCCAAAATATCGACCCAAATGAGCTCCCTACAGCGGCACAGAGACCTGGACCATTTCCTCCATGCACACATATGGACATTATGAATTATCTTGTTTTTGTTATTACACAATGCAGGAGTTTAAAAGCCACAAGTGTTTGGGAAGTTATAAGGCTTTCAGCTGTGGCTGGGTCCATCTACAAGCCTCCAGGTGATAAAAAAACAGCTTTGAACTGGCCAAGGTAAGATTCTTCACATGCGTTTTAGCGTGTTGTAATTACATTGCATTTAGCAGACACTTCTTGACCAAACTGACAAAGTAAAGCAATGGTAGGTAACTTTTGACGCTCTAGCGGTTAATAAACAGAATTGGTCCCGTCTTGCGGAAGAACATCGTAGCCGGAACTACTTCTCTCTGTTTATGTCTATGAAGAATCACAAAGGTACTGGGTTACTCCGCCGCGGTACCCTCGAAGCAATCTAAAGTAGTCCAAATATAAACACTTATTATAGGTGCACCCTAGTGATTCAGGACAAGCCAAAAACACGGATTGGAAAATGGATTCATGGTGTACTCGCTTATTATATACATTTTCAACATTTTGAACACAAAGTTACGGACCGCAGCTCTGATTGGTTGTTTCTTACTGGGAGCAGATGACTTTCTGCAAATGGCAATAGGACCACCGGGAGGAGCCAGAGGAGCTTGATTTTTTCACAGATTATCTGTCTCATATTCTACTGTCAGGACATAATGACAGGTTTAACAAATATGACAAAAATATATTTTTACAAAAGTTACCTACTGCAGCTTTAACTGCAACTGTTTATAAACACTAGATGTTCAATATAAACAAACGTTTCCAACATGTTTTGATGGAGGCTTAAGCTGTGTATGTTTAGGTATTTAATTGTAATTTTGAATTTAGCCCAATGACACATATTGCACCAGGTTTTGTGTTGGGGGCTACAAAATGGACAAACCAGTTCTGGGTTAGCTAGGGTAGTTAAATGTGTGATTGCAAGATGTAAATGTCCTGGTTAGATTAAAGCCATTAACATTGTGAAGGCAAGGTGTATGAGATTTAGACGAGGCTGCAGACTAATGCTGTGTCCATTTTGTTAACCTAAAAAACTGTATTCCATTGTTCCTATGTTTTCCATATGTATCGTGTGAGGTACTGGATTAGTTTTAACGCAGAAGTGACTTCCAGGCATGGTAAAACGTAATGAACGTTGCAGAATTGAGAGAACCTCTTCTACTACCAAGTTAACAACACACGTAAACAATCCTGTTTTGCTGCCGGCATCCTGCCAACCAGTGGTGGACGAAGTACACAAATCAAGTACTTGAGTAAAAGTACAGATACATATGGTAAAATATTACTCCAGTAAAAGTAAAAGTACTCCTTTTTCAATTTTACTCAAGTGAAAGAACAAAAGTACTCAATTTTTTTATGTACTTAAGTAAAAAAGTACTGCAAGATAGATGTTTGCAATTTTATATAGGCTACTTAATTTAATTTTATATTAGCACATTTTTTTTTATAATCCTACTGCTCAAAATACCTTGGATTTTTTCAAAATAACCACTATATGGAATCAAGATATATTTTTGTTGATGATATGGACTACGCTGATGAGAGTAATGTTCACTGTGAAGCTTACACTGTGATGTACCTGAGAGAAAACAGAGATGACCATCTGATTTTCACCAGTAAGAACAAAGTATTTTAAAGTTAGTTGTTTTACAGAACATCAAAGTTACAGTAAAGACCAAAAGTTTGGACACACCTTCTCATTCAAAGAGTTTTCTTTATTTTCATGACTATGTAAATTGTAGAGTCACACTGAAGGCATCAAGGTCTATTTGACCAAGAAGGAGAGTGATGGGGTGCTGCGCCAGATGACCTGGCCTCCACAGTCACCGGACCTGAACCCAATTGAGATGGTTTAGGGGTGAGCTGGACCGCAGACAGAAGGAAAAAGGGCCAACAAGTGCTAAGCATCTCTCGGGGAACTCCTTCAAGACTGTTGGAAGACCATTTCAGGTGACTACCTCTTGAAGCTCATCAGAGAATGATAAGAGTGTGCAAAGCAGTAATCAGAGCAAAAGGTGGCTACTTTGAAGAACCTACAATATGACATATTTTCAGTTGTTCCACACTTTTTTGTAATGTATATAATTCCATATATAATCCCACATGTGTTAATTCATAGTTTTGATGCCTTCAGCGTGAATCTACTATTTTCATAGTCATGAAAATAAAGAAAACTCTTTGAATGAGAAGGTGTGTCCAAACTTTTGGTCTGTACTGTAAATATGACATGATAATAAGGCCTGAAGTTAGAAAGAACATTTTAAGGAAAAAAATAATAAAAGAATTTTCATAATGATTTTTTCCTACTCAAATCTTGTCTGTGGTTTAAAAACACCTATGGCCAAATGGGGTGAATCTCTTCCCACTGATAATTACTGTAGTTACCATCTGAACATCACATCCTTTCTTTTCTAACCATATATATATATATATATATATATATATATATATATATATATATATATATATATATATATATATATATATATATATAGGTGGCTGAATAAAAATATTTGGACATTATTTATTAAAATTACATCAACTTAGCACCAACAAGCTTGTTAGCTAGACAGTTAGCATCAGCTAACAATATTTACTTATTTTCAGTACGATGAACATTCATGTCTGTCTACTCGTCTAGTTAATCCAAACAATATACATATGTATAACGTTACTGTCGATAAACAATATAAAAACAGACGTCACAAAGGACATTTTAATTAAACTGTTAACATTACGGCAGCGGTGAATTTGAACGTGCACAAGTTATTGTATTTAATCTGTGTTATTTTATGGGTTTTTTTGTTGTTGTTTTTTTTTTTTTACCTAGAATTGATGTGTCTGCATCGTCTGCACTCGAGCATTTCAGTGGGCTTAAATAGATCACTCTTTACAATGGATTTAGTTCCCAAACAACTGACAGTTTTGACCCAAATACGATTTTCAGTTGCAATAATTAATCCAAAATTTCGATATTAATAACTTACTTTTAGCAACATCAGATGCACGCGCGCTCACAAGATCTCCCGGTTCTTACTTCTGGAGACTCGCACTAAACGGTTCATTTGAATCAGTGAGTGGTAGACTCCAGAACAGCTGCAATCGGATCATTCTAATTCGTAAACGAATTGTTTGGTGTGATTCGCGATCCGATTTAAAAGTTTATTTTGAAAAGATTCAGTTCGTTCATGATGAATCAGACACCGCTTCTGAGTGTCGGAGCACGTGATATATTATAGGGAGTAACGGTATGTTTTATGAAATGTAGTGAAGTAAAAAGTACGATTTTATGCTTTGGAATGTAGTGAAGTAAAAGTTGCTCAAAATAAAACTACTCCAGTAAAGTACAGATACTTGAAAAATGTACTTAAGTACAGTAACGAAGTAAAGCTACTCCGTTACTGTCCACCACTGCTGCCAACATGGCGGAAACTGTGATATCGAGGGGAGGGGCTCTGTACCATGACGACAATTCCTCTCTCAATAGTTACTGAATTTGTAATAATATTAAAAAGGCAAATTAGGTTATAACCTTAAACCACAACTTTAAGTATTTTAAATCACTCAAAGTGGATGGTGAAATCTTCTAAATAAAAGGGCATAGGGTCGATAACTCTTAATAGAACACAGCCCAGGTGGGGCGCAATCAGTGACATCGACACACCAAACTAACAATGAACTATGCCTCTAACCACAGGTGGAGAGCTGTGGTTCCAATGACACAAGTTTGCGATGCAGTTTGCCAATGTTCGTTTGAACTATGGTTTCTGGAAACACAGAATCGTTGAACTATGTTGGTAACGACGCAACTTGCGACCATAGTTGGCTAACAATGCCTCTTTTAGAGCTAAATTTTCCTGACACCATATACAAATTTTGGATTACATTTTCTGTGGATTGTACAGTATTGTTCAAAATAATAGCAGTACAATGTGACTAACCAGAATAATCAAGGTTTTTCGTATATTTTTTTATTGCTACGTGGCAAACAAGTTACCAGTAGGTTCAGTAGATTGTCAGAAAACAAATGAGACCCAGCATTCATGATATGTACGCTCTTAAGGCTGTGCAATTGGGCAATTAGTTGAATTAGTTGAAAGGGGTGTGTTCAAAAAAATAGCAGTGTGGCATTCAATCACTGAGGTCATCAATTTTGTGAAGAAACAGGTGTGAATCAGGTGGCCCCTATTTAAGGATGAAGCCAACACTTGTTGAACATGCATTTGAAAGCTGAGGAAAATGGGTCGTTCAAGACATTGTTCAGAAGAACAGCGTACTTTGATTAAAAAGTTGATTAGAGAGGGGAAAACCTATAAAGAGGTGCAAAAAATGATAGGCTGTTCAGCTAAAATTATCTCCAATGCCTTAAAATGGAGAGCAAAACCAGAGAGACGTGGAAGAAAACGGAAGACAACCATCAAAATGGATAGAAGAATAACCAGAATGGCAAAGGCTCAGCCAATGATCACCTCCAGGATGATCAAAGACAGTCTGGAGTTACCTGTAAGTACTGTGACAGTTAGAAGACGTCTGTGTGAAGCTAATCTATTTTCAAGAATCCCCCGCAAAGTCCCTCTGTTAAAAAAAAGGCATGTGCAGAAGAGGTTACAATTTGCCAAAGAACACATCAACTGGCCTAAAGAGAAATGGAGGAACATTTTGTGGACTGATGAGAGTAAAATTGTTCTTTTTGGGTCCAAGGGCCACAGGCAGTTTGTGAGACGACCCCCAAACTCTGAATTCAAGCCACAGTACACAGTGAAGACAGTGAAGCATGGAGGTGCAAGCATCATTATATGGGCATGTTTCTCCTACTATGGTGCTGGGCCTATTTATCGCATACCAGGGATCATGGATCAGTTTGCATATGTTAAAATACTTGAAGAGGTCATGTTGCCCTATGCTGAAGAGGACATGCCCTTGAAATGGTTGTTTCAACAAGACAATGACCCAAAACACACTAGTAAACGGGCAAAGTCTTGGTTCCAAACCAACAAAATTAATGTTATGGAGTGGCCAGCCCAATCTCCAGACCTTAATCCAATTGAGAACTTGTGGGGTGATATCAAAAATGCTGTTTCTGAAGCAAAACCAAGAAATGTGAATGAATTGTGGAATGTTGTTAAAGAATCATGGAGTGGAATAACAGCTGAGAGGTGCCACAAGTTGGTTGACTCCATGCCACACAGATGTCAAGCAGTTTTAAAAAACTGTGGTCATACAACTAAATATTAGTTTAGTGATTCACAGGATTGCTAAATCCCAGAAAAAAAAATGTTTGTACAAAATAGTTTTGAGTTTGTACAGTCAAAGGTAGACACTGCTATTTTTTTGAACACACCCCTTTCAACTAATTGCCCAATTGCACAGCCTTAAGAGCGTGCATATCATGAATGCTGGGTCTTGTTTGTTTTCTGACAATCTACTGAACCTACTGGTAACTTGTTTGCCACGTAGCAATAAAAAATATACTAAAAACCTTGATTATTCTGGTTAGTCACATTGTACTGCTATTATTTTGAACAATACTGTATATACAATGCTGGACACTCACATTGGACTTAATCAACACACTGGGATTCTTTGACTGTTTTAGGGTATGCACAATCAAACTGTATTCTTTTAACAGATTAAGTTTACCTGGTTTTATCGTGTTGTTTTATAGATTTTTATGTGAATATTGTAAATACACCAAACCTATCAAACCTAGTTTCTCTATCTTTTTTTTTTTTTTTACAGTGGACAATCCAAAATGGCAAGTTTACAGAACTGAGACAAAGAAAGTTTGTGCCTGGGATTCTCAGAATGAAATCTTCTATGACTATTTGCTATGTTGTTTGTCAAAGCAGCCATTTATTACATTCCAAATTTGTCTTGATGAAAGAAGCAACCAACAATTCTGTGCATTTATCTTCTGTGGCTGTTGGGAATTATTCTCTGGTGACCTCTCTTTCTAGATATTTATTTTTTGGACCTCTATGCCTTGAATGTTCACAAGTTCCAGCTTTCTCTTCCTCTTCTCAAGTCTTCTCAGTCTTTTCCTTAGGTTTAAAATCTCTTTAGTACTCTCCAGAAGCTTCTCTTCCATGTAGTGTACCTTTCACCTCAATTTTGATAGTGTTATTTTTCTTTTCTTTGTTTTGGGTGATTCTTTTGGTGTAGATGTATTTATTTGTCTTGGTGTTTCTATCTAATTTTGGGAGGAGTTGAGTTGATGTCATCACGCTAAAAGAAGAATACTACTAAAACTAGCCCAATTGTGTTTCAAAAAGGGGTTCCCATGTAGAATTCACATTCCAAGAGCTAAATATGACATTATTGGGGCCACCTCAACCCGCAGACAGGAAAAGCAACCCGCAGCAACAGTTTAAAAAAAAAGCCCAGTTTCACTGGGCATTGATTTTATTCTCTGCAAGGTTATATACTCACGTTCAAGATAAAGAGCTGGGCGTTTCGTGCTTATCTAGGAAACTCGCCCTGTATAATTTAATGTTGATTAAATGAATGCATACAATTTTGGAATAACTCATTTGTAACGAGGCATTTTAGGCTTGTTAATAAAGGCTACAATCTTTTATACTGAAAACATCTACATCAAATCCTGAATGCTCTGTACTGTAATGTGGTGAGTATTATGACTTAAGTCTCTCCTGTCGAGTAGACCATTCTGCAAAGAGGTCTTCACTGTATATTTCTGCACCAGCATCCTCTGAATAAGAGCATGAACGTAAACAGACATGTTTTGTTGCTGGGTTCAAACACTAAAGTTTTCCCAATACACATTATATTGACTAATCATTTCATCATACTTTCGTATAGTTTGCCAAGGCCTTTCTATGGTCTTTTTTTATGTACTTTCTATCATAGGTGACTTCATCTATAAACTTCACCAATGTCTGAACTTGGATGTTATATTTACTACTATTGTTAATTTACTTTGTGCCCCGTGATTTAGTATACGGAACAGTATATGCTCACTCATGACATCTGCTTTAAAGTTCTGCAAAATCTTTGTGTAAGGACTTTTACAGGATTGCTTTTACAGGATTCAATAGCCAACGACATTGAATTGGCTCGTAAGGAATCATTGTTAAATGTACAGCATTTTTTTCCTTCTGCAATGGTAATGTATCAAGATTTATTTTTCTATCTTTGTCCTAGTCCATACATTACTAATATTTGTGATCTGGTTTCTTTTGAAAAGTTCACTCATCAGGTTCATATGGTTAATTGGAGCCTATCAAGTTTTGCGGGAGTTAGCCAGAGAATAGTTCTGTTTTACAGTTTCAATATTTTATACTTGTGTTTTTATGCTTTCTGCATAAAATTAATTATTTTATAAGATCATTTTACTAACATTGGTATTTCATTACAATGCAATCAATTACATTCCATAATATGAATATAAAAGGTTCTAAATATAATGTAGAAAATGTGTTGCACCAATTAATGCAAATTGAATTCAATGTATATGAATGTATATTTTTAGTGATGAGTAAAATTATTGTACATTTTTAAATATTATGTGTGAATATATCATTTGTTTATTTTCATTTAAAAGAAGAAAATAAGACTTGGAGACAAATTAATGTGTACACATGCATGAGAGGGAGAGAGAGAGAGGGGCAGAGAGAGACGTGAATGCAACGTAATACCTCGCCACGTCACTCTCACACACACACACAGACACACAGAGACACACACTCACACGCCGTGAGACTTTTAAGGGAGGGGTGAAAAAGAGGACCATGTTTTAGAGGTTTCAACTGTACAATATTAATCTAGTACTAAGAGTAAACTTTTATTATTAGATATTTTATTTAAAACCTATCATTATACAGCTTCTATATTGGTTGTTTTTATTTCCATTTAATTATTATGATTTTATTTTAAAACCTTTTTTATACAACTTTATTGATTGTTTTTACTTCGATTTAATTATTAGGATTTTATTTTATACTTTCATTATAAAACTTCTTTATTGATTATTTTATTTACATTTCATTATTAGGATTTTTATTTACAACTTTTATTATACAGCTTCTTTATTGATTGTTTTATTTTCCATTTAATTATTAGGATTTTATTTAAAACCTTCCATATACAGTTTTATTTCCATTGTATTATTATGATTTTATTTAAAACCTTTATTATAAAACTTATTTATTGTTTGTTTTATTACCATTTCATTCTTGGAATTCTTGGAATTTTTTGTTTAAAACTTTTATTTTTTATTATATCGCTGTGAAAACAATTTACACCAGATTATATTTGAGGGTAAGTACACTCGTATTATGATATGAGGTCACATTATCTTTGATCATGATTCATTAATCTCGCTATATCAGACATATGCTGTGGCACATGTAGTCTGTAATGATATTACGTTAGCAAATATTAGCGATTTTATTTGCAAACATTTCTTTGAGTAAAATCTTTATTTATGCCCAAAAAGCTTACATTTATGTGTCTTTTTGTGAGCTGTAGTAGCCATGTTGCTGAGATAATTCATACCTCTTCGTTTGAAGTGTGGTCCCGAAAAATCTTCGTTAGAAGAGCTATCTGGCCCTTCCCCTTACCCCTACCCCTCCAACCAAAAGAGAATCGAGACACCCCTACCCCTTCATGTGAAAGGGGAAGGGCTAAGGGGTAGAATTGGGATTGGGCCTAAGAAGTCCATGTCTAAGTATTTTTCTGATTTCTCTCACCTAAAGGACACCTGTCGCTGGATGGTCACGTACCAGAGGTTCGGTGTCTAATTTTCAAACAGGTTACCGTCACACTTATCATTATGATAATCCTTACGACGTGATATATTACGAAACAGATGACAAGTCACAGCTGCCGATTATTCACGGATGGTGTCATTTCACGCTGATGATGTATAACCTTGATTTATTACAAACAAATGGCATCGCAACACCTATGACGATTAAAAGGTCATAGGTCAAGGTCAGGTGGGGAGGGTTCAAGGTCAAAAGGTCAAGTTCATGTGGGGGAGGGGCCAAAGGTCAAAGCCATCAATCAAATCTTGGCATATGGTGTTATCTAACACCTACTATCAGGAAGGAATTCCTTGTGTGTGTAAACACAATTGGCAAAACTATTTTACTACAAGCAAAAATATATATGTAGAAGGAGAATGTAAGTGTGTGAGAGTGCCAGAATGAATTATGGCTTGTACTGCCCCTCATAGCCATGTTGACGTTATCATGTGACTTTAAGAGGTTACAAGCACAACAACTTAAAACGACAGGTTTAATACCTATATCTGTAAATATTTATGTTGATGAAATTTGCTAATATTGTTGTCTTGTTGGAGAAACAGCTGCCTTTTTATTGTGATTGCAGTATAATCAATACATTTTGGGTTGGTTCAAGTTTTTATATTCAAAGATATTAACCTTTCTATTTTTTCTTCTGTGTATATAAAATGATGAATGCAAACCCATTGTATTTATGCTTTCTATTATGATTCATTGTTAAAGATGCAACCATATTTCCCTGAGCTTGTATGTAATATGTTCTGTGGTAATAATAATGAAAGAAGATAAGAAAGCTGCACTTAACGCCTCACAGCATCAGTAACTCCACAGCACTACCTAGTACAGTTTTCCTCAGCATTTGCAATATTTGTAATATCTGTACAAAGAAGAGGTCAATCAGCTGCTTGAAGATTTCGCCTTTGGAGAAGACTGCTGATATTATACTCAAAAAGATGTAAGTATTACTACTTAAAAAATAAGATTACCCTAAAATGCATTTCTAGCCCACCCCAACAACTACAATTATAATAAATGCTGACCAAAAATTAATTAAATATATAATTTTTGTAAAACAAGCAAAATGTCATTTTGTCTTCATATGCCATGGCTAAGCATGAATACGCACTAGACAAATGCAACCAAGAAGAATACATCTCAATTTTCAGTCAAGTAATTAATTCACAAGTTATGAAACAATTATATTTTATTTACTGACAACCACAGGGTTACGAGTGAGGCGGGGCCTATTCACATTCAAACTGTTTCTGAAGTTTTACTGCAGCTGTTTCTCCAGCAAGACAACAATATTAGCAAATTTCATCAACATAAAAATATTTACAGATATAGGTATTAAACCTGTAGTTTGAATCTTTTAAGTTGTTGTGCTTGTAACCTCTTAAAGTCACATGATAACGTCAACATGGCTATGAGGGGCAGCACAAGCCATAATTCATTCTGGCACTCTCACACACTTACATTCTCCTTCTACATATATATTTTTGCTTTTTACACACGTACATTCTCCATTCACAAAATATGCGTTGTGGTCCAAACTAGTCATTTGTTGCAGTTTTAAAAAAGTGATTTCTGTTAATAAATCACGTTATATTTATGTAAATCACTTTATATTTTATTAAAATAAAATATCTTATTTTGAAGTGGACTTTGAGCTTTGTAACTTTGTAGATCTTTTTTATGCTTGAACAGCAACATTACAGACTTACTAAAGTTAAAAATGTGAAAAAGCATAATAGCACCCCTTTAAGACAGATGCATTGAAGACGGACACAAGCAGAATAGTTGCGCAAGCAGAGAAAATAATGTACCAAACAGAAAAATTCATTGAAATACTGAAAAAAAAACATTATTATGTAATTAGGGTGGGGTGAATATGGATGTATTTCTTAGGAGAACGCTTTTATATGCCTCTTTGACGTGCTTTTGCGCACTTTGACACCTTTCAACGTTTCGCTAATGCCACAGGCATCCTTACTCCAGTCACACAATCCTTCAGAAATCCTTTTAACAATCTTATTTTCTACAAAAAAAAACTATTATTATCATCATTATTATTTTTTTATCATTATTAATGTTGAAAAGAGCTGAGAATATTTTTCAGGTTTTTTTAGGGGGAATAAATTGAAAGAACTGCATTGTTTTTACATTTGTTAGAGTTATCTCTATTTGTTACATTTATATTATTTACATCAAGCTTTTGAATGGTATAGTATTGTATATTGTTATTGAAACTTCATAATGTTTCACTTGATTATACATTTAGTCAGGAATTATAGTTTGGAAAAAGTATTTGGAAAAAGTCTAACTTGTAAAATGTTTACACGTTGTGTGAAAACTAGTACAAATAAATAAAAAGACTCATGTTTATGATCTCGGCTGAAAAAAGTGCTTCATTCTTTTTTTCTGAGGAAATCCATTTCTCAAATCCTTAACCACATCACATCTTTTTGGGGTGAATTATGTCTTATTACGCTCATCGCGAAGCAAACAGTAAAATAAAATAAAAACTCGAAGAACAGTCTGGCTGCTTTTTCTTCTGTGTGGGCGTATTCAAGCCGCGCGCTTCAGTTTGAATCTGAATAGCGCGTTCAGCGCGGGGGAGTGGTCACATTAGATGTAATGAACAGAGACATGAAAAACAGACATTGCGTTGTTTTCATATGGATTACTTTATCTCAGAATATTTGTTTTCGGCAGCACTTGTTTAGTTTAAAAGTAGACATTTCAGGCTTTCTATAGATATCTCTCTCATGTCTATTCGTTGAGTATTCACGGAGTTACAGTTCATTAAGATCAGCGCACACAAAGGCTGCAGACAGCGCACCTTGTTTGTTATCTTTATTTTATAAGTGCACAAAGGTTTTTTGTTATGTCTGTATCCAAAAAAAACTAGACCCTTTACAGATTCGATTGATGTATTGCTCTTATCTGTACGATTAAAACTGAGAGTGTAATTTAAGTTCTTTTCGGGGTTATCAGGAGAAAATGACTCAAAACGCATATATGCGTTAATCGACTCGAAAGGGTTAAAATAAAAAGTCACATACAAGGATTTTTCTGGGCTAAGCCCCGGATCTCCACTCTCCCTAGAACCGCCCCTGCTTCCCATCATCCCACACATATCAGAGACAAACAGAGAGCTGACCACTGCATTAAAAATATCATCTCCCAGATTGAGCGTGACAAGAAACCAACGCCCGCTTGTGAGAGCCTTGCTTGCAGACCTACCTCTTGTTCAGAGCCAGATTCTACTGGCCGAGAATGGCCTCTGACATTGAGAGGAAAATCAAGATGTGTAACAGGTGTGTGCTCAGGAAAACCTTACCTGAGAGGGCAACACCTTTAGGGAACATCATGACCTCAAGACTGCTTGTACTGGTATCTATGGACTTTTTGTATATAGAGCTGGACAGAAGTAACACAAAGGATATTCTTGTGATCACAGATCACATCACAAAATACGCAGTGGCTATCCCAGCACCAAATCAAAAGGCTCAAATGGTTGCAAAGTGCTTATGGGACAATTCCAGAGAATGGTATTCCAGAGAAACTGCAAGGCGACCAAGGTCTTGATTTTGAGTCGCGGTTAATCAAACAACTCTGTACAACCCAAGGGGCAACCCGGTGGAACATTTTAACCACACTCTGTTAGACATGATTTGCACTCTGGAAAACTAGGACAAGTCACATTGGAAGGACTTTGTAAAGCCTTGGTCCACGCGTACAATTGTACCAGAAGTGAAGTGACTGGGTTCACACCGTATGAGTTAATGTTCGGACGCCCAACACGCCTGCCAGTCGACCTTGCATTCGGCTTACCTATAAAAGAAGAACAACAGAATTCACACTCCCAGTATGTAAAGCAACTTCAATCCCACCTCATAGAGCTACAAATTCACTACAAGGAGTGCTGCCAAGGTAGCGGAGAATAACAAAACAAGGTTTGACAAGTGTGTGACTCCTTCTGCTCTGGACATTGGAGATAGAGTACTTGTCATGAACGTCCCTTGTTGTCCCCTGTTCTTTCCCCTCCGGTGATAGCCATTTGAACACTGCCATGCACAAGTAAAAAAGGTTACTGGAGTGCAAATCTCTACTCTCCCTGCGGGTGGCGCATACACCCCAGGGAATTTACTATAAAAAAAACAAACAATAACACACGCCTTTCCTCCAGTGAAGACTCTACAAGAAAGCCTCAAGGACTGGTATGAAAAATATCCTCTCAAGGATAGAAATTCAAAGAAAATCTTGTACCAAATATTGAAATATGGTGTGTACATTAGGTTGAAAGCTTTGAGAGAGAGAGAGTTAAGCCGCATGGCAGTGAGCTTTTCAAGGTATCTTTGGTAAGGATGTTAATACTAATGCAAGTTTTATGCTGATTGTGCTTGCTCCATTATGGCGCGAAATACCATTCTTTTAAAACCAATCAGAGTTGTAAACCTGATTCTTGCCGTTTTATATCATATCGATAGATTCAGATTGTTTTATGTTGTTTGAGATGTTCATAAAAGATTGCTAATTGCGCTAGCCACGTGCTAATCATTAACATTTGAATGCAAATTTGATTTGGTCCGTTTATGCTAGCTCAGCTAAGCTAGTAACCACTGTAGCAGATCTTTGATAGTATTCACACCACTAAAGGCAAATTTATACTTCTGTATTGGGTGCGCGTAGTAGGTACCGTGTAGCATACGCATTGACGTGTACCATACATCGTACCCTGACGCACACCTCCTCAAAAATGTAACTATGTGTTGCGAAGACGCGGACTGCAAGATCTGTGATTGGTCGGCCTGGTAGTATCACGTTTCCTCCTACGCATTTCCGGAATGATCTTCTGCACTCTGGACTGCCCGCCATTTTTAAATTCCGAAATTATTCTGAAATTAGTAATTTAACTAAAATTAACAGTTTTTGGACCTCGATAAGCTCCAGCTCCAACATGATCCACTCTCTTTCAGTCGCCATTGTTCAATGAAGCCCGAGAGGATCGAGGAATGTAAACACAGTGGAACCCGCTCCCGTCAACTAGCGTTTCGGTGGTGTAACTGCAGAGCAAAACAGACATACGCAGAAGTATAAATGCTCATGACGGCGTCGCCTACGTGCGTAGCCTACGGCGTACACTCGACGCAGAAATATAAATTGGCCTTAAAGGTTCCTTCATACAGTTTTGTTGACTCAAGTATTTATCCTCTTGTTCTCATATGTAAAATAAGGGTGATTTAGTTAATTTAATGGTCAGTATACATGTATGATATGTACATGAGGAGCAGAAGTTCATCTTAATTGTTAAAAAGAATGAATATATTCAAATGTGATGTTTAAAATGTTATTAAGATGCATAAATAGATTTAAAAGTTTAAAACAAATGTCTGGTTTCAGAAATCTCATTATTTTATTTCTATACTGTGAGATGAAAGTACCTGATTGTTTGTTGTTCATTGGAACTGACTTATGTGGTGTAATGTGTACCTATTCATTTGCATAATAATTAGAGTATATATACCCTTTACAACTGGTTATATTTGATTTGACATTTGAATGGAGAAAAGCTGATTAGATTTGAACAGAAATGAGTAGGGCTGCACGATATTGAGAAAAGGTTTATTTTTCTGCGATATATATATTGCGATTTGAAATCTAATCTAATTTTTTCTTAAAAACAAAAATGGGGTGAGCACACTTACATTCTCATTTTAAATGATTTAAACATCGACACCATCGTGTCAATTGATTAATATGCGTGAGGGAGAGAGAGCAAGACAGCCCTCGTGTTGAAGACGGTGAGCGTGCAGCCGGGGCTCACTCGCTCTCTCTCTCTCTCTCTCGCGCAGGCTCGCTCTCTTTCTCGCGCGCTCTCTCTCTCTCGCACTCTCTCTCTCTCTCTCTCTCTCTGCGAATCACATTCATCAAGGGCCGGGAAGCAGCTGGCCCGCACAGTTAATGAATAATGGATCAACTACGACAGCCTACATTGCACATGCTGCGATGTGACAGTGGTACATCGCGATATCCATGCGTAAACGACACATCGTGCATAGAAATGAGGCAATTGTAGTTATTTTAAATTGCAGTTAATTGTAGTAATTCTGTACTGTATGTATAGATTGGTTTTTAGAAAGGGCAAGACCATCTGAATCTGACCCTGTGGTCAGTGGCGAGCCAACTGAAGCCTGGTGTGGCCAGCCGTGGCATCTTTGGAACCATCATCATCCTGTGCCTTCATTTGAAATTCAGATAAGAACACACATAAACCTACCCGGGTAGTGAAAGAAACATAAATACTCCAAGAAACACACATGTCTGTTTTGTTTTTTTTGGGGTGGGGGTGAGGGGGGGGGTATTGTGAGCTTTGCACTCAGGGAGCCGGCTTAGATAGGCAGGGAATGTAAATAACTGTTATTTATTTTGTATAATACATTTTTAAATTTACACGTTTTATGTTCTCTACTGACCTTTTACTATTTCAGGCACCGTAGTCGTACCTAGGGCTTCTGATATTAGCGGAATCTATACAATTCAAACGATACCCAACCCTACTCACCAGTGCCTCTTCTTTCTCAGGACACTAAAGAAGAACCAGCTGTCTTCAACCATCCTGGTGAACTTCTACAGGTGTGCGATCGAGAGCATCCTGACCAGTTGCATCACAGTCTGTACGGGAACTGCTCAGTGGCTGACCACAAGGCTCTGCAGAGGGTGGTAAAAACCGCCCAACGCATCACAGGGACATCACTTCCTGCTGTTTAGAACATCCAGAAGAAACGCTGTCTACGACGAGCTCGCAGCATTCTCAAGGACTCCACTCACCCTGAACATGGACTGTTTAAACTCCTGACCTCCGAGAGGCGCTTCAGGAGCCTCCAGACAAGGACCAGCTGATCCAGGAAAACCTTTTTCCCTACAGCTGTCTCCTTGCTGAACTCTGCCCTCTGACCCAATCAGAGGCTTGGCCCACCCTGGCCCCACACCACATAACAGACAATCACAAAATTTGTGCGATATTCAATTCCGTTCCAGAAATTTTGTTTTCTAATTTCTGCACCGCCCTCTCTTTTTTCCCTCCGAGACAGACAGACTTAGCTCATTCACTTCGCAACCTTTGAGGTAAAATAGCTGAATTATAAAGCAATAAACAACAGTAACAGCCAATTCATTTTATTAGAACTGTTAGTGATCTCAATTAGCACATTTTGTTATCCCAATAAGATACAACATGTACAGATTTCTTGTTCCGAAAGTTCAAAAGAAAACAATTTTAGCTCACCAGGACACAGGTACCACCTCCTCATCCATTTGCGGCAATGAGGTCGGAGAAATGGATGAGTCGAGTTCATCAGCAGCTTCTGATGGTGTCAAAAGCACAAATACACCCACTCAAAAATGCAGTAATTCTGTCCAAAATTATTTAAACAGGGCAAATCCTTACCAGCCGGTTATGAAATCATACCCCCGAACTCTTTATGGAGGGAGAGAGAGATGTTTTTTGGCCGCTTGGGATCAGTCACGGCCGTGGCTTGAATTCTGTTTGATGTAGATGTAGATCACGATGCATGCTTTTGTTTTCCCTGTCGAGTGTTCGGTGTTGCTTTCTCTGAAAATGACACGTTCGTTTCGACAGGTTTTCGAAACTGGAAAGCAGCATTAGAACGTGTCCGTGGTCTTCAAAAACATGCGTGCAGCCAAGCTCATTTACAAGCCTCTACCTCATGGACAGAGTTTTGCTCTTGTTTGCTCAGCCCCCAACAGACAGATGCAGATTGCATCACTACTTTAAATATTACAACACTTGTCTGAATCAGGATACAGTGCTGATAATATTGCGTCATTTGACCTTGCAAAATAATCATCCGGTCTTCTCTCTCAGCTGAAACAATGCCAATTTTTTTTTTTTTAATGGTACATTTCTCATACATCTTCTCGCCATTTTAAAACCAGCTAATGTCATCCTACAGTCTCAGCATGTTGATTTGTGCAGTGAAGCTAAAGTCGTGCAGGGATATCTCGGTGCACTGAAACATTTCATAGAAAATGACATTGAATTTCAACAGTACTGCGCTGATATGTCTACTGTTGAGCCCTTACCAAAACGTCTAAGGACTGTGAATCCCTCCTATGGTGACTGTCATTTTTCACCTTTAGGGCAAGAAGGGCAGTCAGGTTCTGAATGTGTCACTGCATCTCTAAGATGACAGATGTTGAACATACTAGATACAGCTGTATCAGAGATAGAAAACAGGTTTTCCACAAAGAGTTTATAGCGGATGCAAGCCCTCTCAGGATCAATGCCAAAATCCAACAAATTTCTTGACATCCAGTTGCTTGAACCTCTCTGTAGTCTTGCAGGGGTTGCAGAAACTGAACTCCAGAATTCAATTCTTGTTGCCAGACCAATGCTGTCCAAAAAACTTCCATCTGATGCTGAATGTTCTGCTGTTTGCAAACTCTTGCAGGAATACAAAGATGCATTTGCAGGTCTTCATGAATTGTATGTACCTGCTATGGTCATGGGTGTCTCTACTGCTTCATGTGAGAATTTTGACACCATTCCGCCGAACAATGCTTCACGAGAGGAAAAAGAACCTTGTGCTTTTAGCTCATGAAAAAAAGCAATAACACGTGAACTGGACATCGATGAATTTGTAGCAGAATTCTCTAAAATGAGTAGAAAGTTAATGCTGTAAATATTGTAGTGACAGAAGTAGATATTTTTTAAGACCTTCCCTGTTTTCCTCAAATCTAAAGTCACTAAACGGATACAAGATCTATTGTGTGGTAAAAAAAAATAAAAAAAAATAAATCCTAAATAAAGGCCTACATACAGTAGTTAAAATAACCCCCTCAAAAGTTTGGGAACCCTTGGTTCTTAATACTGTGTGCTGTTACCTGATGATCCTCGACTGTCTTTCTGTTTTGTGATGGTTGTGCATGAGTCCCTTGTTTGTTCTGAACAGTTAAACTGAGCAGCGTTCTTCAGAAAAATCTTTAAGCTCCTGCAAATTCTTCAGTTTTCCAGCATCTTTGCATATTTGATCCCTTTCCAGCAGTGACTGTATGATTTTGAGATGCATCTTATCACACTGAGGACATTTGAGGCACTCAAACACAACTATTTAAAAAGATTCAAACATTCACTGATGCTCCAGAAGGAAACAAGATGTATTAAGAGCTGGGGGGTGAAAACTTTGAGAATTTGATGATCAAGGTAAATTGTACTTAATTTGTGTACCGGGAAACATACAAGTATCTTCTGTTGCTTACGAAGGGCAGAACTAAATGGAAAACAATTATATTTCAACAAAATAAGACAATTTTGACCATCTTTATTGTGTTCAAAAGTTTTCACCCCCAGCTCTTAATGCATCTTGTTTTATATTTTTTTCCCATTTTTGTTAAGTCTTATGACTGTGTGGTTCTTAATTATCTGCTGTGGAGGCATGATCTAACCACGCTAAGCAGACATTTGTAAGCAAGTAAGATCTGTGGCAGATTAATGTAGGTGAAGTTTGAACATGAAAAATTTACATTATGACATAATAAATGGCTGCTCTCAAACCCCAAGACGCCAGTCATAGTGTGCTTCCTCATATGTTCGTGCTCTTCTGAATAAACACTTTAGGAACATTTACATTTACATTTACATTTATATTCATGGTTTTTCGAACATGCTTCCTAAGCAAATGACTCAAAGAAAACTTGTTGTGAATAAGAAAAACAAGTGACATTCTAAGAAGTGAACAGCAGTAGATGCAGATGCAAATGGCAAAGAGTGGCAAAGATTTACTGCACTCTGCTGTATGAACTCCAAATAGGAATATTCAAATTTCAAAGATAGTTTTGCATCATCTAGAAACAGATCATCTCCTCATGTCGCACCAGAAGACAGTCAGGTGTGGTTTGTGTGTTTTCAGGTAGCACTGACAGGCAGCTTCTATGCATAAAACAACAAAATGCAAATGTGTGTTGATATTGAGAAGTATGTCAGATGGGAAAGAAAAGACAAATTTAAAAATGGCTGGCGCAACACACAAGATGGAAACAAGATTAAAATTTACTACAACCGAATTTGAATACAAAAGTAAAAACAAAACTTAATGTAAGTTTCAGGAGAGCTGACAATCCAATCCAGTTTGGTGGATTTTGCTATTGTTGTTAACACTTAATATTCAATGTAAGCATGTCAAATTCATTCTGTCTTGCTTTACATTACAGTGTCCGCAACAGTTAATGTGCCATTTTAAAAGCACTGACATTTTGAACTCATAAATCACTGAAGTTACAAATTATCATTTATTTTCAGTGAAAAGGCGTTCACTTGTTTTTTTGCTAAAATCGTGGGGCAAGTCATGGCCTAGTGGTTAGAGAGTATGACTCCTAACACTAAGGTTGTGGGTTTGAGTCTTGGGCTGGCAATACTATGACATGCCCTTGAGCAAGGCACTGAACCCCTGGATGCCGCAGCATAAAATGGCTGCCTGCTGTGTGTGTGTGTGTGTGTGTGTGTGTGTGTGTGTGTGTGCGTGCACTTTGGATGGGTTAAATGCAGAGCACAAATTCTGAGTATGAGTCACTGTACTTAGCTGAATGTCACTTAAAATATGTTTAATAAAAATAATAATATGTTTATTTGTATGTTTAAACAAGATTTTTTTCCAACTCCAGACCGAAAGAAAAGTGGGAGGAGCACTAATATCATGTGACTCTGATGTAACTTGAACTAATATATTTCTCCCAAGAACAACATTTGTTCAAAGCTCCTCAAACAAAAGCAGAAAGAATCTTGAATCGCCTGAGTTGAACATGAGAGTTTTCTACAAGAGTCTGTTGTCTTTACTGGGTAAGTAAAACATACAATCATATCTCATATCTTAATGAGCTACAGTCTGTTTTCAGCTTCATCTTTCAGAAAGAGAAACACTTAATAAACACAGAAGACCCTAAATGATACTTGAATGTGTTGTTGTTCATGTTATCTAAACACCCTGAAACAAAATCATTTTACTTGAGAAGCTAAAATATATAAGACAATAATAAATGTTTTTACTGATTATACAAATTTTTACCCAATAATAAAAAAATCCAAAAATATGTTTATGCTCATAAGATCAATCAATTTAAGTGGCTAAATAATGAACATCATTCTGTTTCTCATTCCAAGGCTTTTTCTCAGTTCAGATGAAAGCAGATACAGAAGGTGAGATTTGTGAAATTAAACACATCTACATTGTTTGTTAGTGAGTTTGTGCTGCTGTGAAATATTTTCAGTCATGTTGAAAACCAATTAACTTAAACATTACAATCATGTATAGCCCTGCTTGGCTAAAGAATTGTAATTGTTAGTAAGGTTTCCTCTTGAATGTATTCCAGTGAACGTAGCAAGATGGGGAACAGCCGTTCAATCAACAACATATTACTACTTTTTTTATGGCTGGCATGCCCAAAGCGCTGTGGATGGGTCGGGCTATTTCTGTTCTCGTACAAATGAACAGAGTGACCCGTGGTGGAAGCTGGATCTGAACAACATGTACACTGTGAACAGAGTGACCATCACTAACAGAATCTGTCGAACAGTGAACTGTGAAATCTGGATAAACGGGGCAGTGATTCGGATTGGAAACGATTCTTCAAATGTTTTAGGCAACCCAGTGTGAGTCTCTCTGATATATTCTTACATTCAGATTTTGGACAGTTGGTATCTTCATGCATACACACATACATATATATATATATATATATATATATATATATATATATATATATATATATATATATGTGTGTGTGTGTGTGTGTGCTTCATTAACTGACTATTTACAGGTGTTTAGACTATGTTAAGATTGGTATTTGAAATTCAGTAATTGAGCAGGATGGCGATTCAGTGAAGGATTTGTCTTACTGATTCTAACTGGTCCCTCTCGTCTTTTTATAATTTGTTATAATTTGTTGCTGAATCAGACTAGGCTTGTGTTTTTTTTATTATTATTATTTAAAAGAAGCAGATCATAAGAGTAATCTCTTTGTTGGTCATTTTTATTGCAATACAAAGACTTTCGCACAATTATTTCACAGTACACAGCTTTTTCATTCCATCACATCCAATAGACTGTGAACTCACATTGAGAGATCAGGTAAATTATTATTGTATTTTTATTTCTTTCTAAAATGGCAGCTCATGTCACACAGGCAATTAATTCACTTAGCAATTCACCTCCTGTCATCACATTGTCGCAAAGATGGCAACTCTCACGCAATTTATACTTTTCTCACCCTCTCAAGCCACACACCCATTTTCTCAAAAGCACTGCTTTCCCTTGAGTACATTCCCTCGCAAAGATAGTTGCATTCACCCGCAAAACCTTTCTTTCTGTTCAGTTCACACAGCACTGTATATTCACAATGGAGTGGTTCATAGAGTTTTATTTTGAAGAAATAGTTCAAGTTATGGTTTTTGGGACTTTCTAAAATGCTTAATGTGGCTTAATGTTTTAAAACAGTGACACTGGAGGACCAAAGTCAATAATAGTACGTACTGATAAAAATATTAAAATATGGAAGTGTTTGTCCGAACTCAACTGATTTTTCGAGGGAATGAAAAAGTTTTGCGAGGGAATGCAAATATCTTTGCGAAAGAACACAAAGTTTCTTGAGGGAACACAAAAGTTTTGTGAGAGAACAATTGAAAAATAGTTTTTCCTTCCATCCCACTTTTTTTCTACTACCACGTCTGTCTAGGTACATTTGTGTTTGCACTTGGAAGTTGCAGAGGGCTTCCATTTACAATGTGTTTTCCTAGCCAATCACAGACATCTGTTGATTTCCTGAACACCTGTGATTAGCCATTGCATTCACTCACCTCTAAATGACAAAAAAAAAAAAAAAATATCCTAAGAGAATAAGAGATTCATTGATTGACATTGGCATTTTTAAAGCAAGGGCAATCCGTGCACTTTCTAGGCTAAATATAATTTGAACATATATACACAGTACAGACCAAAAGTTTGGAAACACCTTCTCATTCAAAGAGTTTTCTTTATTTTCATGACTATGAAAATTGTAGAGTCACACTGAAGGCATCAAGGGCTATTTGAGCAAGAAGGAGAGTGAATTGGTGCTGCGCCAGATGACCTGGCCTCCACAGTCACCGGACCTGAACCCAATCCAGATGGTTTAGGGGTGAGCTGGACCACAGACAGAAGGCAAAAGGGCCAACAAGTGCTAAGCATCTCTCGGGGAACTCCTTCAAGACTGTTGAAGACCATTTCAGGTGACTACCTCTTGAAGCTCATCAAGAGAATGCCAAGAGTGTGCAAAGCAGTAATCAAAGCAAAATAAGAACCTACAATATGACATATTTTCAGTTGTTTCACACTTTTTTGTTATGTATATAATTCCACATGTGTTAATTCATAGTTTTGATGCCTTCAGTGTGAATCTACAATTTTCATAGTCATGAAAATAAAGAAAACTCTTTGAATGAGAAGGTGTGTCCAAACTTTTGGTATATACATACATACATATAAAACAATTCATTAAGAAGTTAATATTGTGTTATTTTAGACACAATGTTTTCTGTTTTGCTCAATTTTGCCAACCAGAAGATAAAGACAAATCAACAAACAACCAACCAACAGTGGCATTTCATTTCTTAATCCACGTTTTGAACGAACTGGGTGAACCATTTGGCACATTGAACAATTAGCCATAGTCACGTTGGCTTTGAAGTGGCGCTGCACAGACCGATCAGTGTGTGACATATATGATAAATATCATATCACCTACATTTATATAGCGCTTTAAACAAAAATGATTCCGTCAAAGCAACAGAACAACATTAATTAGGAAAACAGTGTGTCAATAATGCAAAATGAGAGTTAAAGGCAGTTCATCATTGAATTCAGTGATGTCATCATCTCAGTTCAGTTTAACCTGTTAGTCAGCACCCCCCTTTATCGGACTCACAGCTGAAAGTGCTCTACCTAACTTATACACCCCCACCCCCCAAATATAAAAAAATGTTTACCAACTGTATTGAAGGCTTCTACAAACTATTTAGTCAGTAAACATACCACTGCAAAGATTTTTTTTTTCAATTATAAAACACTAGACAGAAACTTAGACATCATATAAGTAATTTATCTGAGCACTATAAAAATACAATAAGAATAATTTAAGAAAAACAGATTAAACTGGACAGATAAACTGGAGAGAGAGAGAAGCGAGAGACAGGAGAGGAGAAAGAAAACAGCGATAGGCACGAATGGAAACGCTAATGACAAGCTAACTGACCCAAAGAATACAGGGAGACCATTTTCATTTCAATAGTATAATTTATTCAAAAGTTATTAGCATTTTTAAAATATTTCATTATAACTTTTGACCACAATGTGGCGCTGCCACCAAACATTTTGAGTACCTTCAGGGCATGGAGCCGAAGATTTTTGTAATTACTTTCGTAAAGATATAATAATGCATTTAAAAAATACATCATTTTAAAACATAATTGAAAATGGCCGATGACTAAAATGGCTGCCAAGGGAAAATTAAAGTAAAAAAAAGTATATCATTCGACTTCACTTGACTCTAAAGAGACCAATTCTGTGATTTTTTTTTTTGCCAAACCATTCAGAAGTTATAAATAAAATGTTTATGCATTTTTCATATCTCCTGACCACTAGGTGGTGCTGCGTCGAAACACTGCAGATAGTTCAGGTCAAGGTTATTATAATACACACCAAGTTTGGTCACTATATGCCAAACCGATGCCGAGCTCACATGCATTTTTGCATGCTTTTCATCAAATTTGTTCATGTGTCATTCAAGAACGGTTGGACGACTTAACTTGAATTCCTTAACTTTTTAACAATTTTCATGACAATCAGACTAACCATCTAGGATGATTTCGAAAAAGTAGTATTAAAAGATTTGGGGTTGATTCGACTTGGGATGAGCCAAGGATTCAGAGGGAAAATGAATTTTCATTTTCGCACCTTTGGAGCTTGGCCCCTAATAATAAAAATCGTGTAAAACATATATTACATATGTTGGAGGTTAGTATCCAATTCTGAAATATACATTGTGTTGTAAAAGGAAGAGTTAATCATATTAAATACATTCAGTGATGAGAGAAGAAAATACAAGTTTAGAGTCATACTAATAATGAGCAACAAAAGGAACTCACTCTTTCATTTTTTCTCCAGATGTGCTACAGTTTCCTCTATTCCAGCAGGAGCAACCAACAGCTTCTCGTGTCCTGGGATGAAGGGACGCTATGTGACTGTGAATATTCCTGGGAATTCAAAGATTCTTACTTTCTGTGAAGTGGGAGTCTACGTGAATTTTACAGGTAATTCAGAGCTGCTTAAAAACCAGGTCTAAACCCTTTCCAGTTGAATTTGACTGGACCGGCTTGAAAGAAAAGATTTTTTAATGCTATTTGAACAGAAGACTAGGGAGAGATTAACGCATGGTTATGTTTTTACCACTGAAAATGAAAAGAATGTAATTTTGATCCAGATATGTAGATCTTCAATTTCTAACCAATTGTCATTATTCTCCTATTGGCTAACTATTTTCACAGACTTTAGTTAACTACCACAGTGCATTCTAGCTAACAAATAACTAGTTAGTTCAGTAATGATATCTATGTCCTGCTCATACACAGACGCAACCTTGCCTTTACCCACTCTTCCCCAGATGGTTCCCACAGATCTTCTCCCAGATGAAGAAGGTAATCAGTATGTCACTGAGATTTTGCCTGTAAAACCCAGACTAAAGCATTATGAGATAAAGAACATCGCAGTTAGATTTCAAGCATTTATTTTACTATGATTTCAATCTCTGACATGACCTTGCACTGATTTGCATGTCATGTTCTTTTCTCTCATGGGCAGAAAAGAGATTCTCATAGTTTTCTGAATAGTGAACAGGGGTATAAGATGTGTGATTTAAACATTCTGGAGTCGATTAACACATATACGCATTATGAGTCATTTTCTCCTGATAATCCCGAAAAGAACTGTTCAAGTCTATTTATTTTACTGTTTGCTTCATGATGAGAGAGGAATAAGACATAATTCACATCAAAAAGATGTGATGTGGTTGAGGATTTGAGATTTGGATTTCCTCAGAAAAAAAAGAATGAAGCACTTTATTCAGCAGAGATCATAAACATGAGTAAGTCTCTTTATATTTATTTATATACTTGTGCTAGTTTTCACATAACATGTAAACATTTGACTAGTTAGACTTTTTCCAAACTATAATTCCTGACTAAATGTATAATCAAGTGAAACATTATGAAGTTTCAGTAACAATATACAATACTATACCATTCAAAAGCTTGATGTAAATAATATAAATGTAACAAATAATATATCTAATGTAACAAAAAATGCTGTTCTTTCAATTCATCCCAAAATATTCTCAGCTCTTTTCAACATTAATAATAATAATAATAATAATAACAATAAATGTTTTTTTGTAGAAAATCTGATTATTAAAAGGATTTCTGAAGGATTGTGTGACTGGAGTAATGATGCAAAAAATCAGCTTTGATTGTTCCTAATAAATAAAATTATATAGATTTATTTTGTCCTCACATTCTTTCTTGTAAGTCCTCCCTCACAGTGACACACAGCTGAATGAGAGGCACATTATGCAGCTCATTATTCAGGCCTTTGTCTTCTCAGGTGTAAATCACAATGATATTCATGGTAGTTGACTCCTACTCGCATTTGACTTTTACCAACAAAAAGTGTCTTAGAAAATTTAAATCAATAAATTGTTTTCTGTGAATGAGTAAACAAGATGATTTTCACATCATTTAGAAAGAAAAATTATAGGCTACAAGCTCCAGTTCTCAAAAATCCCAGGAACCAGTGTTCTTTATTTGTTTTATGGCCTTATTCAAGTTTAACTAGCTTAGCTTGTATGTTTGGTGCAGAATGGGTGCCGTAGGGGGACTAACTTCATACTCTTTCATAGGGCCCAAAATTGCTGGAGATGCCCCTGCCCCCCTCAAAAACAATAAGTGAATGACACCCCTGGTGGGTAATATCTGTTCAGAGGCGCTACAGTTACAGCCACCAAGTAAAAAGATATTATAGCCAAATTGCCAAAAATGATTAGGATGTTAAGCAAAGATCATGTTTCATGAAGATATTTTGTAAAATTCCTACTGTAAATGTATCAAAACTTAATTTTTGATTAGTAAAATGCCTTGCTAAGAACTTAATTTGGACAAATATTAAGGTGAATTTCTCAATATTTTGATTGTTGCACCCTCAGATTCCAGATATCCAAATAGTTGTATCTCAGACAAATATTGTCTCCTAACAAACCATACATCAGTGGAAATATTTTTTTATTCAGCTTTCACATGATGTATAAATCTCAATTTCCAAAAATCGACCCTTGTGACTGGTTTTGTGGTGCAGAGTCACATTTGTGTTTGACTATTGCGGGTGAACCTGTATTTAATGTCATGTAGTTATTTTTGTTGGTTTTACTTTCGTTCATGATTTTTTGAGGATCTCTATACAAACTCTCACTGCATCTGTTTACTCTTAAGTGACATACATTTGCAACAAACTGCTGCAGATATTGCAGACCTGATTGATTTTATGTAGTGCTGTCAAAATTAGCGCGTTAACGCATTCAATTAATTTGAAATATTTAACGCGTAAAAAAAAAATAACGCAATTAACGCGGTTGCAGTTTTTTTTATTTCCAGTTGTGGCCTATGTGTGTTCAAAGTGCAAAGAAATATGGATAAGACCAAGGAAGGACTTTTAGACGGAAAGTTTCAGTATAAAACTCTGCCGGATTACTCTTCAGTCTGCCACAAGAAACATTACTCTTCATTTAGTCTGCCACAAGAAACAGCAACATTAAAATCATGAACTCAAATGTCATTGTTTAAAAACAAAAAAACAATGACTGTAACAGTGCGTAAATCAGACCTTTCTGTAACGCTAACGTTAATAAGCTTAAATGAAAATAACGAAATAATTGTGTAGCGGAGTATTTTTTGTACACAGTGCCGTGAACTGTCAATCACTCCTGTACGCGTGCATCACTGTCCTCCTCAGCTGCAGCAACTTGCGCTCTCTCTCTTCATCAAGCTTTAAAACAAAAAGGGGACAAAAAGATCATATTCTCTTTGTGCATAGGCTATAGATTAATTAGATAAATGAATATCTCAATTTGTGCCTTGCCGTCTACGGTATTTTTTTAGAACTTAGAAAAAAGATGCTGCAGCCAATGAGCAGCCGGCGAAAGCTGCAGGACGACTCAACCTCTGCAGACAGTTTTTAATGTTTATCAGACAATAAATACACAAGATTTTGCTTTAGTATAACTCACAACGAGTTTCACACACCTTCTCCGGCCACGTTGAGTTGTTGACACTTAACAGTGGGAAAAGCGACACATGCGCTATTCACTTGTATAACTTAAGGGTGAATGGGTAATGTAGTTTCTGCTCTGGGTGGGATGAATTAGGAAGCTTGCATTGTGAAGGGAGCTCTGAAAATCGGCAGTGCAGGTAAAAGATTAAAACCTCTATTAAAACAGATGTCCAAATGAGCGTACCGGTATGCTACAAGCACGTTCTGGGCGCACGGAGAGGTGGCGGTACGCTCAAGAGCTATATTTGGAAGTGGCGGTACTGAGTACCGGTGCTTACTGGCCCACTTAAAGCACTGGCAATGACTATACTTTGGAATTTTTTTGCAGTCCACTTAGAATTCAACATGGAAATCATTTTTGTTTTTTGGCATTGATTGTTTTGAAATTCAAATGGTACTTACATGCCTGTGTTTTTATTTCTGTAATAAATATGGCTTTCAAGCCAACAGTTAATTTGTAGGATATTGATGGTTTATTGCAGGTATGTTGTTTACATGAGAAAATCTTTGTTACAAGTTAAACAAAAATTCCAATAAACAATCATATTTTGAATTTAAATAGTTTCTTTGTCTTGAGTTTACATTAATTATTTACATTTTACATTTACATATCCAAAAAGTTTCAGTCTTTTAATTGCGATTAATCGCGATTAATCGCGATTAATTTAAAAAAATTGTGCGATTAATTAGTTAATTTTTTTTAATCGATTGACAGCACTAATTTTATGTTTTTATTATTTGCATTTAGCATTTGCTTTTCTCTTCTCTCCATGTTCACGCTCGTGTGCACTTTTAGATCCTGTTTCCCAAGAAGACTCCTGTGAAGATGAAACTTAAGCTTGAGTCTGTCTGAACCTCCAGCTCCTGTCACAGGTGAGAGAGGGAAACGTACAGAAATCTCAAATCTAATCACATTGATAGCAGTTTTAAGATATCTGCTCATTTCAGCTTCACTGTGCTCTGACAGAACGAGGGATTTCTGACGTGAAGAGAGATGATGATGATGATGATGATGATGGGGGAAGCGAAACTCTCTTCTGAACAGCTTTGATATTTATTTACATGCTGGAATTTTCTCCATTCCTCAATGTTAATCACAATAAAGTTGTATGTGAAAATTGAAACTACTGATTCCTGATTGCTGCTTTTAAGCCATTTGTATTGTATAATGTACCAGTACCTGACAATGTGGGGGTAAAGTAAAATGTATATACTTTTATTAATATTTTATGCAATAATTAATTAATTTTGTTACATTTTAGTTACCAATTCAGAGTATGGGTTACCAAGTGCTGAAATGTTTAGCTATCATTCACATGTAATGATAATATTTCTAACCACTAGATGTCAGCAGCAGCATGTTTACTGATGCTATGACAAACAAGCAAGTTTAGGAACAGTTTAAATGTTAATGATAAAATATTACATGGTACATTATAAAAGATATGATCAGTCAATATTTTTTATCCATTACTTTAACTCATAATTTATTAGTTTCACTAAATGTGAAGTTATATGAAATTCAACAAGACAACATTGGGAAATAAATAAACAAGTGTTTTAACAATTGTAATTATCTGCGTGCATTCTTGTTTGGGTGGTTGAACAGTTTGCAGCTTTGTCTGGGTCGTTTTCAGTCTTACAATCCCAGATCTTAAATTCATAGTAAGAGTCAAACAAACAAATTAAACAGCATAAGTGTCCAAACGAGTTACTATTGGACAGCATTGTATAATGTACCTTAAGGCAAGACACTACAGGCAAAACTGTTTTTTCATGAAGTTTTGTTTTCATACTAGTGGAAAGAAAACATCTAAAATACACACAATGTAAAATATAATAATTATTTTAATGGTAAAAATAACTCAAAATGCTATGATAAAAACCAATCAGTTGGTTATGGTAAGCTCCTTTACTATATACGATTAAAAACTGTAATGGACATTTAATATGGAGTGAGTTTTGGTTCTTTATTACATGCGAGAAAATAAAAGATCTGAGAGAAAAAAGAATATTTGAGAGAAAAAGTTATCACACTGATAGCAAAAAAACATTATATTTGAGACTAAAAAAAGGTTTGAGAGAAAGTATTTTCTCATAGAACACAAAAAAATATACATTTGAAATTTGTAAAATTATTTCTGAGAAAAAAACTCTCTCTCAAAATACTTTGAAAAAAACTCTCAAATATATATTTTTTTGCTATCAGTGTGAAAATATTTTCTCTAAAAAAAAAAAGTGTTTCTCTCGAAACGCTTTTCTTTGCTCTTGATGCAATTTCTTGCTCTCGTGTCAGGATTTTGCTTTCACTGTGAGAATCGTCTCATGGGCGGGGCCACGTTCCTATTGGCCAGTCGGGTGAGCATCGTCTTGTCTTGGGAGTCGAACTGAATCATTACACCATTGTTCGGTTCACCTGCATAGATGCTAGTTAAGTTGAGCAGTGAGCACGGACACTCCAATGTTTGGGCAAGATGATGACACAGCTGGCTGAGCAAGTTCAGTATCACTGAAGATTAAACATTAAAAAATAGCACTCATATTCATGAATGAATGTGTATTATATTTTTTGCTTGCTAATCGCTAGTAAAGCTAACCAGCAATCATGCTAGGTAAACTTGCAAACTCACCTGGTTTATACTATGTTTAAATCAAATGCCAAATTAATGTTTTGATTTAAATAGTTTCACGCATTATTTAGTGAGTAGTGATCAGTGATTGATATACCGTTTGAAAGTGTCCCACCTAGTTTTGTTTAAAATAGTCTTTGTATGGTTGTTGCACTACATGTTTAGCTACACTGCATGTATAGCTCACAAACTCAGCTACACAGGGCTTATTCTAAATATTTTTTACCATCTAGCCGAGGTCTAGAGCTGACAAGGTAAATTGCAGGTCTAGGACTAACTCTTACATTAGCAACCCACAAATATGTTTGTGCCTGTATTGTCATGGTAATTATTTTTTCTTTTAAATCTTTCAAACGGTATGTCAATCATTGTCTAACGTTAGCTAGTTGTAGGGTTGCCACCTTTCATGCATACTAACGTTAGTTGAAAGTTGTACGGGAGGTTGTATGAACAAGCAGTTACTCTTCAGGTGCTTTGAGGCTAGCAAGTGCAAAGGTAGAAACTAGCTCACTACTCACTAAATAAGGCGTGAAACTATCTAAATCAAAACATTAATTTGGCATTTGATTTAAACATAGTATAAACCAGGTGAGTTTGCAAGTTTACCTAGCATGATGGCTGGTTAGCTTTACTAGCGATTAGCAAGCAAATAATATAATACACATTCATTCATGAATATGAGTGCTATTTTTTAATGTTTAATCTTCAGTGATACTGAACTTGCTCGGCCAGCTGTGTGTCATCATCTTGCCCAAACATTGGAGTGTCCGTGCTCACTGCTCAACTTAACTAGCATCTATGCAGGTGAACCGAATAGTGATGGCCGATTCGTGAACGAATCGTTCAATTTAACCGGTTCTTCTTAGTGAACCGGTTGAACCAGTTCACCAAATCGAACTGAATCGTTTGAAACGGTTCACGTCTCCAATAAGCATAAATCCACAAATTACTTAAGCTGTTAACTTTTTTAACGTGATTGACACTCCCTCTGAGTCAGAATAAATCAATATCCCGGGGTAATCCATTTACTCAAACAGTACACTGAATGAAATGCTGTGAAGACCGAACTGAAGATGAACACCGAGCCGAGCCAGATAATGAACAAACACGCCCACTGCTGGAGCAGTTCTCGTTCTCGAGTCAAGAACCAGTTGCTTCGGTTTTCGGATCACCAGTACACTCAACCGAGAATCGTTTCTGTCGGACGCGTCCGATTTGAGAACCGATGAGCTGATTCTCGTTCTCGAGTCAAGAACCGGTTGCTTCGGTTTTCGGATCACCAGTACACTCAACCGAGAATCGTTTCTGTCGGACGCGTCCGAATTGAGAACCGATGAACTGATGATATTGCGCATGCGTGTAATTTTGTAAGTATTTTGTTAAAAACATCGGAAAGTGTGATAAAATAACTATATTTTATTTTGAATTTTTTATTATTATTTTTTTAGATTAATGTTTCTAATCTGTATATTGTATATATAATGTATAGGCCAAATGGGTTTTCAGGGAAGTTGGACAATAATTAAGACTCTAAAGACTCTTATGTTTAATAGGAATAAGGGATGATTTATGAGATATCTGTACTGTATTTATAGTTAATGATGACATTCACAAATTGAGTTTGTAGTTAACAGAACATGAACACGAGTAGAGCAGCTGATGACACTGAACTGCAGCACGTGCCGGTTAGAGCGATTCTCGTTCTCGAGTCAAGAACCGGTTGCATCGGTTTTCGGATCATCAGTACACTCAACCGAGAATCGTTTCTGTCGGACGCGTCCGAATTGAGAACCGATGAACTGATGATACTGCGCATGCGCGATTCAGCGTGAAGCCAACTGACTCACAGCATGTCTCTGAACCGAAGGGATTCTTTTGGTGATTGATTCTGATTCTGTACTAGTATTGTTATGAGCGCGGGTATTTCGAGGGCTTGGATGAAGGGCAATCTGGCGAAACGTAAGTGGATCATGGTTTCTGCGCTGATGACACCTAATTTATTTACTTTATATCTTCAAGACTTAAATCCTCATATGCACATTATTGCTGTTACTGTATTTAGGTGTTGTTGCAAAACTCAAATGTAAACTTTTCATGATTATGAGGTTTTAACTGACTAAAGTTATGATTACTGACTTTATATATTTGAATGTTTGATAGACGTGACGCCATTACGTCATCGCCAATGACGTCATTACGTCGAGCGTGAAAGAACCGATGAACCGGTTTTTTCAACCGGTTTATTGAATCGAACCGTCCGAAAGAACCGGTTCGCGGAAAAGAATCGAACTTCCCATCACTAGAACCGAACAACGGTGTAATAATTCAGTCCGACTCCCAAGACAAGACGATGCTCACCCGACTGGCCAATAGGAACGTGGCCCCGCCCATGAGACGATTCTCACAGTGAAAGTGATTCTCCGCATCAGTTACAAATTATCATTACTTACCTATAAGGCCCTAAATGGTTTAGCTCCAGCGTACCTAACTAGCCTTCTACCACGTTACAACCCATCACGCACCCTAAGGTCACAAAACGCTGGACTTTTGGTAGTTCCTAGGATAGCAAAGTCCACTAAAGGAGGTAGAGCCTTCTCACATTTGGCTCCCAAACTCTGGAATAGCCTTCCTGATAATGTTCGGGGTTCAGACACACTCTCTTTGTTTAAATCTAGATTAAAAACACATCTCTTTCGCCAAGCATTCGAATAATGTATCTTTTTAATTGTGAGTGTAGTTGCATCTGATCAAAGGTGCATTTTTATTCATTAGCTTGGGTTAAACTAATTTTACTTTGTTGGATCAGCAGCTATGCTAATGATGTCTGTATTTTGTTTCTATGTTTTGCCACGGGATTCACATCCCGTGGTAACTAGGATTTACACAAGCTCCAGTCTGGATCCAGAACACCTGAGAAGAGATGATGCTGACCCTCAGAGGACCTCAGATGATGCTAACCCTGAATGAACAAACAGAACTAACAATTATTCCTAAATGTGTGACTTAATCATATAATAACTTAATTAATAATATTGATAGTTCATCGTCTAGCTGACTACGTCTTGTATTATTATTATTTTTTAGTTTTTCTAAAATCCTGTCAAATGTGCACAAACTACTAGCTACTACTAAATATTGTAGAAACATAATTTTCTGTAAAGTTGCTTTGTAACGATTTGTTTTGTAAAAAGCGCTATACAAATAAACTTGAATTGAATTGAATTGAATTGAAAGCAAAATCCTGACACGAGAGCAAGAAATTGCATCAAGAGCAAAGAAAAGCGTTTCGAGAGAAACACTTTTTTTTTAGAGAAAATATTTTCACACTGATAGCAAAAAATATATATTTGAGAGTTTTTTTTCAAAGTATTTTGAGAGAGATTTTTTTTCTCAGAAATAATTTTAAAAATTTCAAATGTATATTTTTTTATGTTCTATGAGAAAATACTTTCTCTCAAACCTTTTTTTAGTCTCAAATATAATAATTTTTTGTTATTGGCCGATATTGACCGATATTGTTTTTTTGACAGCTGATGTCGATTTCTATATCTTTGAAATTTTTTTATTTGATTTAAAATAATATTATCACCATTTAAAAATGGATTAAATAATACATTTGTAAAATAAAAATACTTAAGATGGCAAAATATTTTTTACAAATAAATTAATATTTAATGGAAATATAATTAAAAAGTAAGTAAACAGGGGCACTCAGTATTCTGGGAGGTTTGTGTGCATTGAGAATCATATTTTTTCACATAAAGCAAATGTAACATTCATTTTAGAAACAGCACAGAGTGAATATGACAGTGGGCAATTGCATAAACCGCAGCATAATTTGAAATCACAAATTACATTTTTAAAGCATTCAATTCACATGGAACGACCATCACACACTGAACACACAATCATGCTGGTCACATGGACACGTTACAAGATCTCACAGCTGGATTCGAAGTTTGCAGATTTGTGATATACAATTTTTATTAGTCTGTTATACATTATGCAATATCCAAAAAAAGCATTGAAAATTAAGTAAAAACAGTCATGAAGGCATCAAGAATCCATAGTTGTAATAATTATTATTTCATGCTTTTACAGTGAACGTACTCCATGTAGTTTTGTTTAAGCCTTATGAGCCCCGGGTATACTTCAAATCCTGTTCCGTCTCACGCACAGCAGCATCCGCACAACTTTCAAAGGCAGACGAGCTCAACACGCAGTACCTCATCTTTCACCTCACGTACGCACAGAATGGCCTAAGTATACTTGACCTTTATCAGTGGCACACGAGATGCGATGATGATGTAAGTGTCATTGCATTATAAGGTTTATGTTTATCCTATCCAGTTGACTCTGCAAACTGAAACCAAGCCATTCACACATAACGCATATTTCGCACATTTTCTAGAGGGACATCGTTGGACTTGTGTCTTGCACAAGAGAGACGCATGTTTAGAAAGCCATGTAAAATGAATGTAAGTTCAATATTTTAAAAACATATCTTGATACTTTATGTTGGGTTTTTGTTTCCCATCCCACTGCATCTCATGTTTTTAAATAAAAAAAATGTTTCTGTTTGACTGGCTTTCCGCCCTTTGTATTTAACTATGCATGTATACATGATGCTGTTTCGTTTATAATTGTTTATGCAACTTAATTAATTATAATTGGTTTATAAACATTATTTTAAATATTATGTATTTTTTCACACAGTCATGTTCTCTTATGTTTGAATAAACGTGCATGAGTAATATTTTGCTCAGTATGCCCTCTTGTGGCCTCCAGAGAGAAACCAAAAGCTTTTCTTCACCCTAACTGAAATTATGGATTTTAAATTTGAATATAATTCGAATATTGATAATAGTTAAGTACAAAATTCTAATTTAGTGTTTCAGCTATTTTGGCAGCCCTACTCGAAAGACTATGACTTTGTTTCTCTACTTCAGAAGCACTTACATTCACTTTACAAGTTAAACTTTACAGCTTTATTTTCATCTGTTTTCTGAAGGGGTTTAGTTTGTTCATATGTCATTTACACAGATTTAATTCCTAAAAACATGTTGATTTTTTTTTCTTTCTTGTTGTATGTATAACCATAGTATGATTATACTACAGTATTTTCCAAACTATAAAAAGCCTTTAATTTTCTCAAAAAACATCAGTGCGCCTTATAATCCGGAGCGCTTTATATATGGGTCAAGGAGCTTTGTCAAAATGTTGACATTCCCTTTAGCACAGCTCGATCTAGTGTAATGCAAACCCAGTCAAACGTTTGACTGCAGTATCTTCTATTCTATGTGCTTTATAATCCGGTGCGCCTTATATATGAAAACAGTTCTAAAAAAGGACAATCACTGAAGGGGCACCTTATAATCCGGTGCGCCTTATAGTGCGGAAAATACGGTACGTTAAGTCGAAGTTGTTAGAAATCGGCTGCTGGTTGTTTGTAACCTCTCCCGGTGTCCTCATTGTTTCTGACTATACTGCCTTGATGTGACTGGTCTGACATCTGCTGTCTATGCTTGTCTGTACCCCACCTGAAGTTGAGTGAGTGATAAAGTTAACGTGGATTCTTTGGCTGGTCTGGTGCTGCTGTTTCTCTATTTTGAACCTCGCATTGTACCTGCAAATCGGGATGTGTCAGGATTTCTGCAAGATTGGATTTCCATATGCTGTTCTCACTCGAATTACTGATTACCCTGGTCTACGCAATCAGATCCACCGAAACACAGGAATTTAAGCTGTGGGTCGCCACTATGAAGAGGTACTCATTCTCTGAACTTCTATCAATGAATCTTCAATTGCCTCCCAGTGAGTGTGCTCAAAATACCCTGAGAGCATCTAGATTGTTGTGCCGGCCAAATATTCACATCGGGGCTCTCGCATGGGCTTATAAGCCTGTTTAGGCTTGTATTAATGTTTTAGGCTCTTACTCATGGAGATCTGGTCATCAAAAGTCCTGTGGCAGTCCTGTGGAAAGGTTCAGGTGTCTGAGGTCTAAGATGGGTCTTAGACCGCCATCTTTCTTGGGGACAAGGAAATAACGGCTGTAGAACCCCGATCCGCTTTCTGAGGGAGGAACTGTCTCTATGGCTTCCTTCCTTAACAGCGTCATCACTTCGGTGCGGAGGACCTGAGCGTCGTCCGGCTCTACCGAGGTGGGAATCACTCCGCGAAAACGCGGGGGTCTTCGGGCGAACTGCAGTGAGTAGCCGTGTTTTATTATCCCCAACACCCACTTGGACACTCCGGGGATGGCCTGCCAGGCCTCGGCCCGCATGACAAGGGGCTGGATAGTGTCTGATGGCAGACCGCTGATTAGGGGCCTGAACACTGACGAGTGTGGAAGAGGAAAACTGCTCTCTTTTTGAAAATGTGAAATATTTATTGTGTTCACCATAACAACAGCGCTTTGCGTGGACACAACAACGGTGGGCCCAGGTCGCACAGCAGACAGGCGAGAGAGCTTCTGGGGTGGTCCGGCCGTGGCGGGACTTTGCCCCTTCCTCTTTCTTCCCCAACGATCAGGAGGATTTAGAGGGCGTCGGGTCCAGCGCAATCCTTTGCCGGGGGCCCTGACGTCTAGGCGGTTTAGCGCGCCTAGTGGGGCGAGCTGGGTGCTGCTCCTTAGGGGGCACCGCCTAGGGGGTAGAAGGGGCAGGTTTGCTCTGGTGCTGAGTCGGCGCAGTCCTGGGGCGACTCGGGGCAGAGGTGGAGCGCTTGGGCAGGAAGTGCAGTGAAGCATTCTGTAAATCCTTCTACAGCTGGTCCGAAGAGGCCGCATGGAGAGACTGGGGCATCGAGAAAGGCCACTTTGTCGCTCTCCTTAATCTCTGTTAGGTTGAGCCAGAGGTGGCGCTCCAGCACAACCAGGTTGGCCATGGATCGTCCGATGGCCTGGGCCGTGGCTTTCGTGGCGCGCTGGGCCAAATCAGTGGCGCTGCGGAGGTTGCGAAAAGCAGGTTCACTATAGCTAGACTCATCCAGGGAACGGAGAAGCTTTGCCTGGAACACCTGCAATATGGCCATGGTGTGCAGAGATGAAGTGGCTTGGCCCGCAGAAGTGTAGGCCCTGCCAGCCATGGCAGAGGTCGTCCTGCAGGGCTTGGAAGGAAGGGCTCTCTTGTTTTTCCACCCCACAGCCGCTGGGGGACAGAGGTGAGCAGCCACGGCCTCGTCCAGGCGCGGCAATTGCTCATAACCCTTCTCCTGAGAGCCATCTACTGAGCTGAGAGCTGCAGAGGAAGTGCGTAGGCGGGCCGAGTAGGGGGCGCGCCACGACTTTGTCAGCTCATCATGAACCTAAGGGAAGAACGGGGCAGATCGCTGGCGGGGGGCCTGGCGGCATCCTGGCAGGTACCACTCGTCCAGCCTGCTGCGTGTCGGCTCTTCAGGGGGGGCCCACTCCAGGTGGAGTTCCTCAACGGCCTTGGAGAGGATGCGGAGAAGCTCGGCATCCATCCCAGCTCTGGCGTTGATGGGCTCCAGCGACGGCAAGTGGGCAGGGTCAGAATCGCCGGCCCAGTCCTCCGTTTCAGAAGCCGAGAGTGACATGGAGTCGTCAAGCGGCTTGTCCTCCGATCCGCCGAAAGAGACGAGGTCGCTCGCTTCAGCCGAGGGATGCTGCTCTAGGCGTGAGAAGAGGAGAGGGGACGGCTCTCTCATAGCTCCATTCTGGATCTAGAAATGCTACATTTCTTGCAATCTCAGGATTTTCTGTAATTGGAATATGAAGTTAAATGTTTTTTTATATTTATTATTATTCTTATTTTTCTTACTCAAATTATTCTTATTGTATTTTTGTAGTGCTCAAATAAAATCACTTATATTATGTATAAGTTTCTGTCTAGTTTTTTATAATTTAAAAAAATATTGTGCAGTGGCATGTTTAATGACTAAATAGTTTGTAGAAGCCTTCAATACAGTTGGTAAGTATGTTTTATATTGGGGGGGGTGTAGACATAGTCTCATAAAAATATTTGCACGAGCCACATTTTTCATGATATCTTATTCAGATTTGAAATAGAAACTCATGAGACATGTGACTTTCCATTTTTTTCCATTTCTTTTCTAGATTGCTCCACATCTGATTTCAGGTATTTTTAGATCAAATAAAAAAAATATTTATTGTAATATTTTTGAACATTATCAAATGTGGTTGATAAAAAGTAAAGCCCAAACGGTCTTCTTTCCAAAGACACCAAAAGTATGTTTGTAACACACTGAAGTAGGAAACTGTTACAATTATAAGTTAGGTATAGTACTTTGAGCTGTGAGTCCCATATTGGGGGTCCTATAATCAGGTTAACAGGTTAACCCTTTAGGCGCCAGAGGTTTTCTCCTAAAATGCTCGATTTTGATTTTTCTTAATTTCAAAAGGCTATATCTTAAAATTGATAAAAAAATAGAGACTTTCTGTCAATTATAAAAATATTAAGGATGACCCAATGTTTAAGTAGGGATTACATTTTCCCATCTAATTTGCATATTATGACATCATATGGGGGTGGCCATCTTGAATTATAGAATTTTCATGAAAAATCACGTTTAAATGATAAAATGCAGCACTTCTTTGCCCCCAAAATGTCCCTCACCTTCTGTGTGCTATATTGCACAATACTGAATGCTCAGGTAAATAGTAAGTAGTAAACAAACTGTGTAAATCATTACTAATAAATGGTAGAAACAAACCTAATGCATGTAGCGATTGGTCTTTTGCTGTAGAGATTTTCAATTTACTACATACAGCAGGCACTTTGATTCCATGTATAGGGCACATATATATTATTCATATGACACACAAACACAAGTAGACAAGACCTGTTTAGTTCAAAAGCTATGCCCCGTGTCACATCGCCTCTGCTCCTGCAACGAGCAGCGCGGCCAGATCTGCCATGCGCACTCGCCGAGTGTGCACAGCTCGGACTACTGTCAGTGTCATTGTGACTCCCCACCTTGCCTCCTAACTGTTCTATGAATACTTCAACCTTGTCTAATATACCCAGTGGCATTAGACAAAGTCTCCACTACAATACTGTAGCCGCGATTGCGGAGAGGAGCGGTCAGAAGACAAATATACATGTCTAGCGCAGTAAAAATCTCCTGCCTCGTCCCCGCAACAATAACACGCCTGCTAATTTCACAATGAAAACTCCGACGCCGGCAAATATTGTTCACACCTCTGACATTTGGCAAAGGACCATCTACATTGGGCAAAGGATTCACCGTTTGTGCTTTGTGTAGGGCTATACTTTAACTTTCAGTATCACCGTCATCTTCTGAATGCAGATATTCCCCTTCAGAATCAGTGTCCACAAAAAGAAGTCCCAACACTTCATTGCGGGTTTGTTGAAGCTTTAGTGATGTCATTAGATAATAATAATAATGATAATAATAATATTCTAATGCCAATACTCGCTGACGTTGACAATATTGGTCTGATAAAATGGCTCACTCTCACACTAGCTCCGCTTTTGTTCGCACTGATTCAGTGCGCTCTAGCTCGAAGATTTTGTATAGAAGTATGATGTTTTTTTGAGTCAGAGATGAGGTATTACATGTCCGTTATCTGGTGCAGGGGAGGTCGCATAAAATTTGTATCTTAAATTCAACGCTGGCGCCAAGAGGGTTAAGTTAGTCCTATCGCCCATCTACCTTTACTAGCAAAGGTCATTAAAGGAGTTGTAGCTGGTCAGTTACAGTGATATCTGTCTATCAACAATCTTCTAGAACCATTTCAGTCCAGATTTAAATCAGGCCACAGTACTGAGACTGCTCTCGTCCGAGATGTAAATGATCTTCTCATTTCAGCTGATATGGGTGTCTGTAGTATTTTGGTATTGTTAGACATCACGGCTGCTTTTGACACTATATCACATGCTGTCCTTTTTGAAAGACTGTCTGTATATCTAGGAGTTTCTGGTACTGCTTTTAAATGGTTTACATCTTACAAATCGTTCCCAGTTTGTGTCCTTGGGGGGAAATAAATCTTTACCAACTCTAGTCCAGCAAGGTGTCACACAGGGGTCTGTGCTTGGTCCCATCTTATTTAGCATCTATATGTTCCCTCTGAGTGACATTATTTGTAAGTTTGGTTTAGGGTTTCATTGTTATGCTGATGATACGCAGATCTATATCAGCATGCACCCTGATCCTAATCTTGTGGTTACAGCCCTTAGCACATGTTTCGATGCAATAAAAGCCTGTATCCATGATCATTTTCTTAAGCTTAACCAAGAAAAAACAGAACTTCTTTTTGTCGGCACATCAACATCTTTACTCAAACTTAATATTTCAGATTTGTCTACTGTCAAGCACTTGGTAACTCCGTCTCTTCAAGTGCTTAATCTTGGCATTATTTTCGACTCTGAATTTATGTTCGATGCACATATTAAAAAGGTATCAAAGATTGCATTTTTCCACCTTAGAAATATTGCTAGACTGTGACCATTTCTATCATTGCCAGATGCAGAAAGGCTTATACATGCCTTTATTACATTGAGGCTTGATTATTGCAATGCGCTCTATCTTGGTCTCCCAAATAAATAAATCAAAAATTACAATATTTACAATAGTTCGCCAGGGGGCCGGTGCCTGGGCGGCGGAGGAGTGTCGTGCCATCCGCCGAGGGCCGTCCAGTGCAACCGCCTTCCACCTCCTTTTCTTTCGCCTCGTCTGTCCTACCCCCAGGTCCCCCGTGAGGGGGAGTAGAGCGCAGTCTTGAGGATACCCCCGGCGATAGGGGTATGTGACGAGTGGGGCGGGCTGAGGGACGTGGGAGGAGCGAGGCCGGTGGAGTGATTGGAGATGAGCTACACCTGTTCAACCCACCGGTCTCGAGGCCCACGGAGGAGATGGAAGGATATAAAACTGGAGCGACGACAGTGAAGGACGAGAGAGGACCAGGCCTGGGCTTTATTTTAAGTTTTGCTTTTTATTTGTGCGCATCAGTCGTCCGTGAGGGGCTGATGCGCTGTTTTATTTTGCGATTATTCAAGTTTCATTTTGATTGTGCGCCCGTTCCCGCCTCTTTCTTCCGGATGAATATGGAGATTTTATTATTAAATTTACATTGGCTACCGATACAAGCATGTATTGAATTCAAAACACTGATTTTAACATATAAAGCTATTCATGGGACGGCTCCTGCCTATCTCTGCAGTTTAGTCACTGCTAATGTCCCAGCTCGCACCTCGCGCTCTTCCAGGTCATGTATTCTCCAGCAGCCTCGACATAGATTAAAGTCTATGGGCAGCCGAGCATTCTCGGTTTCAGCACCATGTCTATTGGAATACTCTACTTCCGGAAATAAGAGACTCTCCAACATTAGATTGTTTTAAGAATTCTTTAAAGACACATCTTTTTAGAGCTGTTTATTGTAATTGAGTTCGATTGTACTTGATTTTTTATAGAATTTTTTTATAGTTGTTCTTCTTGTATACTGTAGTGCTTTGAGTCTACGAAAATCGCATTCGAAATAAAATGTATTATTATTAATATTATTATTGTTGTTGACGGTATTTTCTGATATATGAATTGATACAAACAGATATTTAACCCTTATCGCATTGTTCAAATTCACTACCCTTTTGTTATGTTTGGAATGAAAACATCCACTCAATTAAACTGCTGTAAAAATGTATCAGATTTATATTTTTTTTGCATAAATCTGTTGATCAAAACCACCAAATGTTTTTTACAAAATCCAATGATGGAAGTTGTGGGGAAGTTGTGGCCTAACGGTTAGTAACTCAGACTCGTGTTACCGGTCTCAACAAAGAAGGATGAGATATGGTAACTGTATAAAATGATGAGAGAACACACATTAGTGTCTGCAGCGTTTTGGCGCTTTCTTTTTAATGACTTTTTTTCCTTTTTTTTTAAAACCTTTTCAGGTAACAGGTAAGTGTAACTCATTAATAACAGGTCATGCATACAATTTAACTCACAGCATTTAAATGTATGTCCATTAAGTCAGCTAGTGTAATACATTTGACCATTTCTCTTCTATTTTACACTTTTGAGCAACTTTAATAACATCTGGATACAACTTTACATGTCTCTTGTCTTGTAACATCACACCGTTTTCACTCAACACTTTAACGTTTCACTTTATCCATTTTATATATATATTAAAGTTCTAAACAAAGAGAAATCAGAATACTTTCTATGAAACAGACAGAATAACTCCGATGAAATAACCAATCAATAATGATTAACAGTCTCCACTAATGTAGATATGTTTTTAAACACTTACTAGTGTATATTTTTAGAGAAAAACATCATTTTGAATTTCACTTTTACACATAACAAAATGGTGCGAGTAAACACAATACAACCCATTATACAGCTCAACCTGGAAAATCTATCAAGATTACACCTGAAATATAGTTGTTGTTGTATAATTGTTTTAAACCTCTTACTTACACATACCATCATCTATAAGCTTCATGAATTTAGACTGTTTACTCATCTGGAGATTGCATCGACGGAATTACAAATAAAATAATCATTTGAACACTCACAATCAATTAAACTGAACAAACAGAGTCTTAAAGCATTTATGCATGTCTCAAGTGTCACAATTGATCGATATTGATCCATACAAACATTTTACATACCTGTATAAAATGATGAGAGAACACACATTAGTGTCTGCAGCGTTTTGGCGCTTTCTTTTAATGACTTTGCCCTTTTGACCCTAACGTCATTCCTCATCACTCTAGTGCAATGCGCCACCTACAGGCCTCAATCAGAATACACTTAATTCTGTGTAGCATTAGAATAACTTTTTAGACTCTTTTAAATACTTGAACTGAAGAAAGAGAAAAAAAAAAGAATAGTTTTGGGTTACCTATTATTACTCAGTACTTTTATCTTTCACTGTAATATTTTCAGTCCGTCACACTCGCAATCGAAAGGTTGTGAGTTCGAGTCTTGGGCAGTCTTGCATTTTTAGTTTTTGTGCAGCATCAGATTTTAATTTTTTATCCCTCATTTACTGTTCGTGGCTGTTTTTGCCCTATTGACTTCCATTATAACGAAATTTTTTGATTGCAAAGCCATGACACCATATAATCATGCATTCTTGATTGTTTGTGGTTTTCACTTTTGCCTTTTTTTTGCACAGGCTTATCTTAAGGGTTAATGGTCCCACAGGGATTCCTGTACATTGTCCGGTTCCAGCAGAGCCCCTGCAGCAGGGCAACTGGGTGACGGTGAGGAAGCGTAGTCTTGGCAAATTTAAAAGTGCTGGCAAATGCTAAATGTAAATACAGTAAGATTGTTATTTATGCTGGCGCTAATAATGTTCGACTTCGCCAGTCGGAGATCACAAAAAATAACTTTAAAGAGGTGTGTGAACTTGCAAGCACGATGTCAGACACTGTAATATGCTCTGGTCCCCTCCCTGCTTACCGTGGTGACGAGATGCATAGCAGATTGTCATCACTCAATGGCTGGATGTCTAAGTGGTGCCCACAGAATAACATATGTTTCATAGACAATTGTTGTGGCCTAATGGTTAGAGAGTCGGACTCCCAATCGAAGGGTTGTGAGTTCGAGTCTCGGGCTGGACGGAATTGTGGGTGGCGGTTGTGCATGAACAGTTCTCTCTCCACCTTCAATACCATGACTTAGGTGTCCTTGAGCAAGGCATCGAACCGCCAACTGCTCCCCGGGTGCTGCAGCATAAATGGCTGCCCACTGCTCCAGATGTGTGCTCACAGGGTGTCTGTGTGTGTGTGGTCACTGCTCTGTGTGTGTGCATTTCGGATGGGTTAAATGCAGAGCACAAATTCTGAGTATGGGTCACCATACTTGGCTGAATGTCACTTTCACTCATTCACTCACTCAATGTTAGATTATGCTTTATTGGGTGGTTGTTCTGCATGCTTAGTAAACAAACTACAGCTAGTCCAAAATGCGGCAGCAAGAGTTCTTACTAGAACCAGGAAGTATGACCATATTAGCCCGGTCCTGTCCACACTGCACTGGCTCCCTATCAAACATTGTATAGATTTTAAAATATTGCTTATTACTTATAAAGCCCTGAATGGTTTAGCACCTCAGTATTTGAATGAGCTCCTTTTACATTATACTCCTCTACGTCCGCTACGTTCTCAAAACTCAGACAATTTGTTAATACCTAGAATATCAAAATCAACTGCGGGCGGCAGATCCTTTTCCTATTTGGCGCCTAAACTCTGGAATAACCTACCTAACATTGTTCGGGAGGCAGACACACTCTTGCAGTTTAAATCTAGATTAAAGACCCATCTCTTTAACCTGGCTTACACATAACACACTGATATGCTTCTGATATCCAAATCCGTTAAAGGATTTTTAGGCTGCATTAATTAGGTAAACCGGAACCGGAAACACTTCACATAACACCCTATGTACTTGCTACATCATTAGAAGAATGGCATCTACACTAATATTTCTCTGTTTCTCTCTTGTTCCGAGGTCACCATAGCCACCAGGTCCAGTCTGTATCCAGATCAGAGGGTCACTGCAGTCACCCGGATCCAGTACGTATCCAGACCAGATGGTGGATCAGCACCTAGAAAGGACCTCTACTGCCCTGAAAGACAGCGGAGACCAGGACAACTAGAGCCCCAGATACAGATCCCCTGTAAAGACCTTGTCTCAGAGGACCACCAGGTCAAGACCACAGGAAACTGAAAATCTGACTTTGCTGCAGCCTGGAATTAAACTACTGGTTTCGTCTGGTCAGAGGAGAACTGGCCCCCCAACTGAGCCTGGTTTCTCCCAAGGTTTTTTCTCCATGATGGAGTTTCGGTTCCTTGCCGCTGTCGCCTCTGGCTTGCTTAGTTGGGGTCACTTCATCTACAGCGATATCATTGACTTGATTGCAAATAAATGCACAGACACTATTTAACTGAACAGAGATGACATAACTGAATTCAGTGATGAACTGCCTTTAACTATCATTTTGCATTATTGAGACACTGTTTTCCAAATGAATGTTGTTCAGTTGCTTTGACGCAATGTATTTTTTTTAAAGCGCTATATAAATAAAGGTGACTTTGACTTTGACCTAGTGATCAACTGTAAAAAATAACAAATGTTACCTTCTTCCCAACAGTGAAAACCAACAATCAAGAATCTCACACACACACAAACGCTATAATTTGCTGGTATACTCCATATAAAAGTCAGAAACTTACAAGTTTTTTGCACAGGTCTATCTAAAGGGTTAATGGTCCCACCTAGTGATCAACTGTAAAAATAACAAATTTTACCTCTTCCCAAAAGGGAAAACCACAAACAATCAAGAATGCGTGATTATATGGTGTCATGGCTTTGCAATCAAAAAATAATGGAAGTCAATGTGGCAAAAACAGCCACAAACAGTAAATGAGGGAGAAAAAATTCAAATCGAATGCTGCAAAAAAAACTAAAAATGCATTAAAGCCAATCTTGTTACTAATCTTTGACATGCCCAAGACTGTGATAAGAAGATTTTTATTAGTAAGATTTTTAGAAGAGTTTTATTAGTCAAGTATAATTGATTAAATCTATTTAAATATTCAGTTATTATTCCATTATAATCTGTGTGTAGGAAGAAAGAGGCTTACGTGGCAAGGATGTACAGACCCTAGATGAGAAACATCTGGAAACATACAAATGGGCCTTTTTCTTTACCATAATATGTCTAGGGGGGCCCATCTCTCTAGGGAGGAATCGAAATGTAAGCATAAGGAAAACTATATGAACTAGAGCTGTAATCGGGCCTTAAAAGTTAGGCCCAACAGGACCCCAGTCCGACAAGTAAATTTTGATTGACAGCTTTTAAAAAAAGCCCGAACCAGTTTACAGCCCAAATTTATTCAAATGTGCGCACACACACAGCTCTTTTGCACAGCTCATTTTGCAATATGAAATTAAGATAAAGGCTCCGCTGGATTTGCTTCGCCACTAGCAGCTGACATTTAATAAAAAAATAATGCCAACATTAGCGTAAATACTGTCCACATTATGCATTTAAGACTCAGTGAATATTTAGTTATCATTTGAAAAACCTTTACTCACAGAGATTAGGCTAAGCCTACATGTTTTTGTGGAGGAAAATGATTGAATCCACTGTAGATGTCTTCAGCGCGTTCCTACGCTCACTGATGGTGTGTCCAGCAGTATAACCCACTGGCTCAATATTCTCATTATAAACACAGTCAAAACTTTTCCATATCTCAGACTTTGCTTTAGTTGCTGGTGCAACCAAAACGTAATCACCAGAGGCAAGCCCTCCGTTTCTCCTACTCAGCATCCATTTTCGCATCTTTCTCACACTAATCAAAACACATCACATGACCGCTCGTTTACCTTGCAAACCGGAGCACGAGCTTCAGCTCTAATATGAACTATTTGGAAACGCCTTGTATAAACAAGAAAACTGTATATAACGAGATACCACTTAGCATTCGGGAAATCTCACAGAGAACCTCTCGGGTTTGTTTCTCTCTGGAAACAAAACCCAGAGACTGAGTGTGATTCTTCTGATCCACGGAAGGCAACACTACACTTAATTTGGTGTCCAAACAGGGACTGGAAAGGAGCAGCACAGTGGATGACCGTTTTTGAGCTGACCGATGAACAACACAGACAACGGTGGCCACCATAAAATAAGTTATGCCTATATAACTAGATTGTGTTGTTCAATGGTTGGTTCTGAGAGGTAAGGTCACTTAAAATCTGCTCTTCCAAATTGATAATTAAATAATAAATTAAAGGCGGGGGGGTTGTTTCCAGAAGAAAAAAATGCATTCACATATTTGGTATAATGTTAGGAAGCCCTTGATAGGTGACATAAATTAAGACTAAATTGTGTAGGCAGAAATACAGTGAATTCAAGGGTTGTTGTTTTCTTAAGACTGGGACTAAGGAACAGCAATAGTCATGAAACAGATGTAGTTAAGAGAATAAGCGGAAAGTACCACGGATACCACTTTGATAAAGAAAAAGGTGTGAGAGAACTCAAAGGATTGAATGGATGGGTAAAAATTTCTGCTTTGAGCTGATTTGTGTGAGAAAACACAAAGCACCACAGGTCACTCAAGGAAGAGTGTTACGTTTTGTTGAGCATGTGAAACTGTGTTCGGATGAATGTCTGTATTAGTGATGATGAATGTTTGAATAAATAAATTTCATATTGGGTGGGTAAAAACTGTGCACAGTTCCAGGACCGTCACTTAAGTGTGACGTGGCAGAATTGAACACAGCTAGTGCTGCACCCGAGAGAGATGATTGACTAATGAGCCATATAGGATGAAGGGACAATAAACAAGATCTCAAACAAATGGCAGAAGAGAACATAAATATGATGACAAAATGGAAAGAAGGGACATTTGATGTAGCATAGTGTGATGAAATGGAAACTCTGATAAAAAACTATAAAACTAAAAGCACCATTTTTTTTACAAAAGTTCCCTACAGCACCTTTAAGAAGGAAGAAGAGAATATAATAAGAAGTATCAAAAAGGCCAGAAAAATATTATTAGAGGCAGACAAAGAAACAGAGAAAAATGGAAAGTTATTTTCTGAGCCTCCCCCATTTGCCATTAGAGGAAAAGTTCCCAATCCTCAAGGGAACAGTGGAAGTATCAGGAGAACTGGAGATGGAGAGGCATATAGCGATGGATGGTAGAGAGGAACCAGCTTTGAAAACATAGAGGCAAGACTGAAAGAAAAGTTAAGGGTATTTACAGATGGACTGTAATAGACAGGCAGGTACAGCGTTAGAAAATATGAAAACAAACCAGGGAGATAAAACAAGATTTGAGGAAGTGTTGGAAAAACTAGGAGTAAAGGTAGAGATATTGAAGCATAAGTAGAGGCTATGGAAGAGGAAATAAAAGAGACAGAGAATTAAAAAAGGGATAAGTGGTAAATAGAGGTAAATAAATTAGAAAGAGGGATAAGTAAGTTTTTTGACAGTAGTGAGGATGAGAATCAAGCAGATGAGTTATTTATTTGATAACAGAAAGTGGAAAACAATACAGAGAAAAGGGGTACACTCAGACCACTGGCTGTACAACTCCCAATTTTAATCAAGGGTTAGAAGGGACAGTATTTCCCCTGGGCTTCACAGGACCTTGAGGGGCTGGTCACTCGCCTCCCAGATATTCATGAGTGGGCTGGAATGTTGATCAGGGTGTTTGAGGAAGAAACTATATGCAAATTTTTGGCTGTGGGAGACTGTTCATGTGTCTCATGCAGTGGAACAATACAGAAAAAAATTAGCATAAGTTCAAAAGCCAAAAGAAAGAGGTATAACGTAAACTAATTCAATTACAGCTTGAAGAACTAACAAAGAAAAAAAGATTCAGGCTTCAATAAAAAGAAAGAAGCATAACAAATGATAATTATGTTTCCAGTTGGTGCACCGCAACTAACTATTCAGTCAAGCCCACTCACAGCAATCCATCCAAAAGCACCCCCGATCCCTGTGCCCATAATTAATGTTTATACTCAACAGCCAGGACCAATGGGATGGAGAAAAAAATCCCATACAGTGAGGTCAGAGAGGAAGTGGCAAGCCTTATACTGGTCCTACAGGTATCTGCTGGGCCTGTGGACAGCCCAGACATAATAAAAATGACTGCCCCACCTATCCATGGCAACAGGACCCTCAGGGTGGAAGGGGGAGAGCTGGCAAAAGCCTAAATGAATGTCCCCACTGATGCCAAGTACTTTACCATAACTGATCTTTATTCAGCCTACTACAGCGTGCCACTTGCAGAAGAGAATAGGTATTTGTTTGCCTTTACATATACAGGTAAACAGTGTCATTAAGGGAAGCAATACAGCAGGTTTAGAAGCTAAAATATCTTTAGGATGTCAGGTAGCAATATTGGTATCTGTAGTACTTATCAAGGTCAAAATGAACAAAATATGTGAAAGTACAAAACTTAACTGGATTGATGCTTTACCGCTTGCACTAATGTCACCATCGGCGCGACTATAAAATGGCACCGGGAGAACACGTCATTCACTTCTTCATCTGAAGCTTGTGTCCGCTACATGGCAGGAAGCTAGAGGATGCAGTGGCTCGTTCCCTACTCAGGGAACCATGGTTACATTCATAACCGGAGACATTCTCTTTCAAGGGAATTTCGAACTGCATCCTCTTGGGGTCACTATGGGGAACAGTATACCCATGCCGTCATGCTGAGGGCCAGAATCATGGCGAACACTAAGTACTAACTCTACCATTTCCATGGGAGTTGCCCCTGGGACATTTAGATGGATGTCTGTGATAGTACCATGAGAATCGCCCAAATGGCCCCTCATATTGAGGGAAGCGATGCTTGAAGTGTATAAACAAATACACACTGGCTGAATGGAGCTCAAGCAACCAAGGTCTAATCATCTCAAGAAAGGGAACGAGGCGGAGCACGTAACCCTTACCGTACAGGATTTCAGAAAGTGTTCAGAATCTTGATTTTAGCAAGTGCGCAAAATGTTCACGTGCACACTGACCACAATGTGGTTTTCAGAAAGTACACAGAGCTTAGCTTGTGTACCTAAAGGTTCCTAAGCATCGCAGAGGCACTGAACCGCATGGGAGAGGCAAGCTCAAATTTTACAAACCTCTGGGAAGGAGAGCATCACCTGAGGCCGCATATACAAGAAAACTTCTGTAACTGCCACCTCCATTTCCCGCTGGATGCGACAGCACAACTAAGAGGCCAGGAGACCCCTCAGGGTGACCTGCAGTGCTATGCCAGGCCTGATGATCAAGGAGACTCCCGCAGAAATCTTTGATCTCAGCCACCTAATACAGGAACATGAAGCCGGATGGCTGGTGCTGATGAGTGATTAGTAAACATTGTAACTGATCACTGCAAAGAAAAGTTGATTAGTAGACACATAACCACCAGCAATTTAATACACATAAGTATATACAGAAAGGGTTACATACTCACCCACCCTCCTGCGCTGGAGCCCTGCTCAAGGGGCGCCTCCTTTTAGGGCAGTCCACCGGTAAGGTGGTTGCTATAGACATAGAACCAGCCAAAAACATTACAGGTCCAGCATAGGAGAATGTTGTGTTGTTCGGGCTCAGACCTGGATCTTCGTGGAACAAAGGGTCTGAAAGCAGCGGAGCACGCCTTCATCTCTCCCTGAACTTTTCAATCACTGTCTCAACGGAAATAGCGAAAAGTTCAGAAGGCTATGGTCAGAAAGATAACGTTAATTGAGGCAGCCTCACGGTGTCACCTTGTGTTCACACTTCCATGGCAAGTCCAACTTTGCTGTGGTGCAATCCATAACCTCCAACAGCTCTACATACGCAGGGCAGGAGGATTGAGAAGGCTCAGCCTCAGCTTCTTCACCATCCTCAAATATCTCATGTTTTTCCTGGGTAAAATCCCAGCAGAGCACTAACCTTAGTATCAGAATGTGTTAAAGATATAACATCATCCTCCGGAGGCTCTCTCTCCTCCACCGCAATCAGACAGATCCACCCTCATTCACCACTCTGCCTCACCAGCAGTGGGTCCCGAACCACAGGAAGCAGATATCTGCCTTTTTCCTTTTGTTCTTCGGAAAGAGAGACGAGCAAGTGCTGCAATTTTTTTCATTGAAAAAATGCTCACAATGCACAAAGATTGCCTCCTCAAAGAAATCTTCACCCAAACAAATGACGCAAAGATTGTGTGTGTCATTGGGTGTCAAAGAACGTCGACATGGATGCACACATTGTCTAAACGCTTGTTAGTAGTCACCATGGTAGACAGAGAAAGATCGCTATTACCAGTTCTTTCAGATGCACACTTCCAACAGAACAGTCAGTGAAGATAAAGAAGAGAATGATATTTTCTCCCTGTGGCTGTTAATAGTTTTGCCAGTAGTGAAGTCAGAGCCTGTAGCTGGCCAACTCGTTGGTGTTTTTTCAATGTATGCTTCAGACATGGGTCATGACGAGGTGTTCCCCATAGCGACCCCTAGAGGACGCAGTTCGAAGTTCCCTTGAAAGGGAACCAGAGACACATGATGAAGTGCAAATTGATGAGAGCACAAAAAAAGATCCACAAAGAGCACTCTTCCTCTGTCAAATGAACAGGAGATGAAAGAGAATAAGTCTGATAACATATCTGAAGACCATCTTATGCCTAGTGTACCTAATAATGCAAATCTATACTCAACCAATAGAAAGTAACCTGACTTCCTTTCAATTAACTTTTCAACCTTTGAACAAAAGTGATAATGATATCAACTAAACAGAACCAGTGTTAATCAAATACCCATGTTAAGAACATTAATCGACAGCACTACTGCTAAGTAAATGTAAATGATAAAAGTCCCAAATAATCAACAAATTATCACAGGAGTCTGGATGAATATTATGAAGGATTGCTAAACAAGCTAAACTTAAATGAGCAAACTTTGGATAATAGTTCTAGTTACTCTAATAAGGATGAAGAAGAGGTTAAAAGATAAACCATACCCTAGGTTAAAGTGCTAGGCAAGGCAAGTCAAGGCAAGTTTATTTATATAGCACATTTCGTACACAATGGTAATTCAAAGTGCTTTACATAAGAGAAAGTAAAATAATCATGAAGAAAAATAATAACAAAAATAAAACAAGTAATTTTACTTTTAAAATGATTAAACATTTTAAAACAGTTAATAATAAAACAATAATAACATAAAACAGTGAAAATATAGTGCAATCAGTTCGGACATTGCACAGTGCTCATTCAACAAATGCACAGCTAAAAAGATGCGTTTTGAGTTTAGATTTAAATGTGACTAGTGTTTTAGCACATCTGATCTCTTCTGGAAGCTGATTCCAACTGCGGGCAGCATTGTAACTAAAGGCAGACTCCCCTTGTTTTGTGTGAACCCTTGGTATTTCTAACTGACTTGATCCTAATGATCTGAGTGCTCTGTTAGGTTTATATTCAGTGAACATATCTGCAATATATTTCGGTCCTAGGTCATTTAGTGACTTATATACGAGTAAAAGTACTTTAAAATCAATCCTAAATGTAACTGGAAGCCAGTGTAAGGACCTGAGGACTGGTGTGATATGCTCAGATTTTCTGGTTCTAGTCAGAATCCTGGCAGCAGTGTTCTGGATGAGCTGCAGCTGTCTAATGGTCTTTTTGGGAAGGCCAGTGAGGAGCCCATTACAATAGTCCACCCTGCTTGTGATAAAGGCATGAACAAGTTTCTCCAAGTCTTGACTGGAAACAAAACATCTAATTCTTGCGATGTTTTTTAAATGATAGTATGCTGATTTAGTTACTGCTTTGACATGACTACTGAAACTAAGGTCTGTCTCCAGAATCACACCAAGATTCCTGACTTGATTTTTTGTTGTTTGACCCCTAGAGTCAAGGTATGCATTCACCTTGAACACTTCATCTTTGTTTCCAAATGCAATGACTTCAGTTTTTTCCTTGTTTAACTGAAGAAAGTTCTGGCACATCCAATTATTAATTTCTTCAATGCATTGGCAGAGGGAGTCAATGGGGCTGTAGTCATTTGGAGATAAGGCTAGGTAAATCTGGGTATCATCAGCATAGCTGTGATAGGCAATCTGGTTTTTTCTCATTATTGGACTTAGTGGAAGCATATACAGGCTAAACAAGAGCGGTGCAAGAATTGACCCTTGTGGGACTCCGCATGTCATGGACGTCCACTTAGACTTATGCTCTCCTAGACTCACATAATAGCCTCTCCCTTCTAAGTATGATCTGAACCATTTGAGTACCGTCCCAGAAAGCCCGACCCAGTTTTCCAGTCTCTCTAGTAGTATGTTATGATCGACAGTGTCAAACGCAGCACTGAGATCTAGCAATACCAGCACCGATATTTTGGCAGAGTCACAATTTAAGCGAATATCATTTCTTATCTTAATGAGTGCTGTCTCTGTGCTGTGATGTGGTCGGAAACCAGATTGAAAATTGTCCAGGTATCCATTTGAGTTTAAGTATTTGTTCAGCTGATTAAAAACTACCTTTTCTATAATTTTGCCTATAACAGGAAGATTAGATATTGGTCTAAAATTGCTCAAAATTGTGTTATCAAGATTGGTCTTTTTCAGGAGGGGCTTTACAACTGCAGTTTTTAGGGAGTTTGGAAATGTCCCAGAAAGAAGTGAGGCATTCACCACTTCTAAGAGATCTGCTTTTAAGCAGTCAAGCACACTTTTGAAGAAAGATGTGGGAAGTGTGTCAAGACAACAGGTTGATGATTTTAGTTTCTGCACTATGTCTTCCAGAATTTTGCTATCAATTTTTTCAAAATTAGACATAGTATCTTTTTGATATTTTGGCCGAATCTGTCTGACCTCTGCATTACTTGAGGATGTGCTAATCGCCTTCCTGATATTTATGATCTTCTCAGAAAAGAAAGAAGCAAACTCATTGCATTTGCTGTCTGATAGCATATCAGTGGGAATCTGACTTGGGGGGTTTGTCAGTCTCTCAACAGTGGCAAAAAGAGTACGAGTGTTATTTAAGTTACTGTTTATAAGGTTTGAGAAGAAGTTCTGTCTAGCTGTGGCTAGTTTCACATTAAAAGCATGAAGGATGTCTTTATGGATGCTATAGTGAATTTCAAGTTTCGTCTTCCTCCACATCCGCTCGGCTTTTCTGCATTGTCTTTTCATAGTCTGAACTTCTGTTGATCTTCTCCAAACTGATTTCTGTCTGTTTGTTTTCTTACTGACTATTATTGGTGCAATATCATCAATAGCATTCTTAACTTTTGAGTTGAAGGAATCAAGGAGAATATCAACAGAGTCTGCAGAAATGCTTGGTGTTAAAGATATAGCCTCCATAAATTGTACACTTGTGTTCTCATTTATGCATCTCCTTCTGACAGAGACAGATCTAGATTCAGTGGTAGCAGAGATCAATATATCAAAGAAAATACAGAAGTGATCAGATAGTGCTACGTCCTTAATAACTGTAACGCTGAGTCAGGGGCGTTATGATCCATAAGCAGCTTTATTTCAATAATCAACAGAGTAAACAGAAACAGGTCAATCAGGGGCGTTAGATACCACGTAGACAAATCAGAATCATAAACCTTGACAGAGCGTAGAATCAGGGCTGGCGGCTGGCAGGCAGAGACGAGAGAACAAGGCAGAGGTCGGTAAGGCAGGCGGCAGAGAATCAGAGTCCAATAAGCAGTCCAGGTCATACACGGGAGATCAAACAGTGGGAAAACGCTCGGTAATGTCTGCATGGGCAAAACAAGACTTCGCGTTTGAGAGAACAGGGCGAGTTCATTAAATAGGGGATGGAGAGGAGCGACACCTGTGCAGGTAATCAGCCCCAGGTCTGGGGTGTTATGGGAAATGGAGTTTTGAAGGAGGTTAATACTCGGGTGACGGTTCCCTCTGGTGGTGATCGGAGGGAGCCACAGAGGTTGTGTTTGTGACAGAGCCCTCCCCCTGCGAGCGGCTCCTGACGCGATGAGGTGATCGTCGCCGGGGTCTTCCTCGGGGTCTAGGAGCGGGTCTGTCTGGGTGATCTTGATGGAAGTCCGTGATGAGAGTGGGGTCCAGTATGTCATCAGCATTGACCCAGGACCTTTCCTCCGGACCGTACCCCTCCCAATCGACCAGATACTGTAGGACTCGGCCCCGGCGACGTGAATTCAGGATTTCGTGTACCTGATAGGCCTCCTGGCCATCGATGATGAGGGGAGGCGCTCTCTGGTCACCAGCCTCCTCTAGGTTCTCCGCTCCTCTCGGTCCACCAGCGGGCTTGAGCAAGGAAACATGAAAAGTGGGTGAGATACGGTAATGAGATGGAAGAGATAGTCTAAATGATACTGGGTGATTTGACGGAGGATTTTGAAAGGGCCCACGTACCTGGGACTAAGTTTCTTGGATGGTAGTCTGAGGCGAAGATCCCGTGTGGACAGCCAGACCCATTGTCCGGGCTGGTAATCCGGATGAGCTCTGCGGTGTCGATTGGCCTGATTTCTGGTCCGACGAACTGCTCGGAGAAGGTGAACATGAGCGCTGTCCCAGGTCTCCTCACAGCGTCTCAGCCAAGCATCGACTGCAGGTAATTCGGATGGTTCGCCAGACCATGGGAAGAGAGGAGGTTAAAATCCTAGGATGCACTGGAAGGGAGTCATACCAGTGGAAGGTTTTTGAAGGGAATTTTGTGCGTACTCGGCCCAGAGAAGGAAGCGGCTCCAATCATTTTGATTCTGGTTGCAGTAGGATCGAAGGAAACGGGAGAGTTCTTGGTTCAGACGTTCGACCTGTCCGTTGGATTGTGGGTGGTAACCTGATGTGAGACTAACATTGATGCCCAACTGTTGGCAGAATGCCGACCATACTCTGGAGGTAAATTGGGGACCCCTATCGGAGACAATGTCCTCCGGGAGGCCATAGAACCGGAACACATTCTCACAAAGTGCCTCTGCTGTTTCGAAGGCAGTCGGGAGTTTGGGTAATGGGATGAAGCGGCAGGCTTTGGAGAAGCGGTCGATCACAGATAGAATTGTGGTTTTGCCCTGCGAGAAAGGCAGATCAGTAACAAAGTCGATGGCTATGTGGGACCAAGGACGTTGAGGAACGGGTAACGGGTGAAGAAGACCAGCGGGTAATTGATGGGATGATTTGTTGGTGTTGCAAGTGATACAGTTTCTAACATAATTGATTGTGTCTGCTTGCATTGAGGGCCACCAGAAGCGGTTAGATAGGAGCTGGACGGTGGCGGTTATACCGGGGTGTCCTGAGCTTGGGGTAGAGTGGACCTGATGTAGTACTCGTTGTCTCAGTGTTTGAGGGACGAATGTGCGATTCTGGGGAGTCTCAGGAGGTGGAGGTTCGATGCGTTGGGCCTCAATGATCTCAGTCATAATGTCCCATTGGATGGGTCCAAGAATGATCGTGGGAGGAATGATGGGTTCGTGGTCTGGAGTTTGGTTGTTGGTTTCGTAGAGACGAGAGAGTGCATCTGCTTTGGTATTCTGGGAACCCGGACGATAAGTGACTTGAAAATTAAATCTTGTGAAGAAGAGCGACCACCTGGCTTGTCTGTGATTCAAGCGTTTGGCTGACCGGAGGTATTCAAGGTTGCGGTGATCCGTAAGGACTGTGAAGGTGTGTTTAGCCCCCTCTAGCCAGTGCCTCCATTCCTCGAATGCTGCTTTCATAGCAAGGAGCTCGCGATCTCCAACATCATAATTCCTCTCGGCTGCGTTTAGTTTCCGAGAATAAAAGGCACATGGGTATAATTTCGGTGGATCTCCCTGACGTTGTGAGAGTACAGCCCCGAGACCTGAACTTGAAGCGTCTACTTCCACAATGAATTCCTGCTCTGGATCAGGATGATGTAAGATGGGCGCTGTGGTGAATCTATCCTTGAGGGCCTGGAAGGCGTTGAGGGCGGCGGAGGACCAGTGGAGACGCTGAGAGCCCTTCTTAACCATAGAAGTCATTGGTGCTGCGATGGAGCTGAAGTCGCGGATGAACCTTCTATAGAAGTTAGCGAAACCCAGGAAGCGTTGTAGTTCTTTGAGAGTCTGGGGTAGGGGCCAGTTGACTACAGCGCGAACATTCCCCTCCTCCATGGCTACTCCTCCAGCGCTGATTACATAACCCAGGAAGGAGATAGTCTGCTTGTGGAATTCACATTTCTCCAGTTTAGCATACAGTTGGTGCTGGATTAGGCGTTGGAGGACGGCTTTGACCTGTTTCACATGTTCTGTATACGTTTCGGAGTAGATGAGGATATCGTCTATGTAGACTATGACCCAACGATTCAACATATCCCTGAATACGTCGTTCACAAAGGCTTGGAACACGGAAGGACTGTTGGAAAGGCCGAACGGCATGACCTGGTATTCGTAGTGCCCAGTGGTGGTTGAAAAGGCCGTCTTCCACTCATCCCCTTCTCGAATTCGGATCAGGTTGTAGGCGCTTCGGAGGTCCAACTTCGTGAAGTACTTTGCTCGGCGTAGTGGCTCTAGAGCCGCTGGGACGAGTGGCAAGGGATATCGGTACTTCACCGTAACGTCGTTGAGGCCGCGGTAATCTATACAAGGGCGGAGTCCTCCGTCCTTCTTCTTCACGAAGAAGAATCCTGCAGAAGCTGGTGAAGTTGAAGGTCGAATGAATCCCTTGGCTAATTCCTCCTCGATATACTCCTTCATGGCTGTGGCTTCGGGTTGAGATAACGGAAGCACTCGGCCCTTGGGTGGTTGAGCGCCTGGCATCAGCTCAATGGCGCAATCGCCTGGTCGATGAGGAGGTAGTTGCGCAGCCTTGGTTTTACTGAAAGCCTCCTGGAGATCGTCATACTCTTGAGGCAGTTGAGAGGCCGATGAGGAAGTATGAGTGATCGTGGGTCGGGTGCAGGAATGGAGACAATGTTGTTTGCAGTAATCTGACCATTGTGATATCTGTTTCTTGGACCAGGAGATGATTGGATTGTGTTTTTCCAGCCAGGGCAGTCCCAAGATGATGGGGTTATGAGGAGATTGGAAGCTGTAGAGGTGGATCTTTTCAGAATGGAGGGCCCCGACGGTGAGTTCTAACTCCTCAGTGATGGTTTGGATGCGACCGGAGCCCAGCGGACGCCCATCTAGGGCTGCCACTGCCAAGTGAGAGGTACATGGAATACAAGGGATGTTATGAGTCTCCATGAAAGTGGTATCAATAAAATTTCCCGCAGCTCCGGAATCAATCAATGCCCTCACCTCGATGCTAATTCCCTTAACATATAACATGACTGGTATTTCTAACATAGAAGAAGATCTAGAAGAATAACTCACCGCAGCTGAATGTCGCGGCGGTCGAGTGGGGCATGAAGCCCGTAGATGTCCAGCCAAGCCACAGTATAAACACAGGTTGTGCTGTCGCCTGCGTGACTTTTCCTCCTCGCTTAATCGGGTAACTCCGATTTGCATGGGTTCTGGATCCGGGCTTGAGCTGTTGACTGGGGTGAGTGATGAAGTTCGGTATCGGGGCCGACGTGCCCGAATCAGATTGTCTACCTTGATGGACAGATCGATGAGTTGTTCGAGGGTTTTGCCCTCATCTCGGCAGGCTAGTTCGGTCTGCAGCTCAGCATCCAGTCCCCTCCTGAAGTGCAGGCATAAAGGGTCGTCTGGCCAGCCAGTTTGTGCAGCTAGGGTGCGGAATGAGAGGGCATAATCTGCGGCCGATCTTCCTCCTTGACGGAGTGCGATAAGCTGTTCGCCAACCTCCTTTCCTCCCGCGGGATGTTCGAAAACCTCTCTGAATCAGAGCAGAAATGCTGAAAAGGTTGTGAAAACTGATCGATCACCGTTCCAGATGGCTGTGGCCCACTCTAGTGCTCTCCCCGTGAGCAAAGAGCACACAAACGAAATTCGGCTGTCCTCTGTGGGATATAACGAGGGCTGCTGGTTAACAAACATCGAACATTGTAATAGGAACCCCTTGCATCTGGCAGGTGATCCATCGAACTTTTCTGGGAACGCCAAGCGCGGGCTTACTGAAGCGGGAGGTGTGGCCACGGCGGCGGCCATTTGCTGTGGTTGAGGTGCTGCTGGAATATTTCCCTCTGGGGTTTGCAGGCGGAGTGATTGGAGGGTTCGGATCATTTCTTCGGTGAGAGAGGTGAGTCGATTCAGCTGCTGCTGATGGGCTGTCAGCGCCGCGGCTTGAGCAGATACTTCTGCCGTGATCTGGAAAAAAGCCGCTGGATCAATATCTGGCGAAGTCTTCTGTAACGCTGAGTCAGGGGCGTTATGATCCATAAGCAGCTTTATTTCAATAATCAACAGAGTAAACAGAAACAGGTCAATCAGGGGCGTTAGATACCACGTAGACAAATCAGAATCATAAACCTTGACAGAGCGTAGAATCAGGGCTGGCGGCTGGCAGGCAGAGACGAGAGAACAAGGCAGAGGTCGGTAAGGCAGGCGGCAGAGAATCAGAGTCCAATAAGCAGTCCAGGTCATACACGGGAGATCAAACAGTGGGAAAACGCTCGGTAATGTCTGCATGGGCAAAACAAGACTTCGCGTTTGAGAGAACAGGGCGAGTTCATTAAATAGGGGATGGAGATGAGCGACACCTGTGCAGGTAATCAGCCCCAGGTCTGGGGTGTTATGGGAAATGGAGTTTTGAAGGAGGTTAATACTCGGGTGACGGTTCCCTCTGGTGGTGATCGGAGGGAGCCACAGAGGTTGTGTTTGTGACAATAACAATGGATGAAATGTTTAGACCCCTACTGATGATTAGATCCAGAGTGTGTCCACCTTTGTGTGTGGGTCCATGCACATGCTGAATCAGGTCAAAGGTGTTTAAAACCGTTATCATTTCTTTTGTAGTTTTGTTTTCTGCATTATCTATGTGAATATTAAAATCCCCTGCAATTGCATAACAGTCAAACTCTGAGGAAATTATTGATAACATTTCTGTGACCTCTTCAACAAAGGCTGGAGAGTATTTTGGAGGCCTATTTGGAGTATTTTGGAGAGTATTTTGCTAGCCTAACTTCTCCACAAGGATGGCCCTCTACGATGCATAAGGTATCTGGGCTGAAGATCAACTATTATAATACGTATTGTGATACTCAATGTGTTATGTTTTGTATGTATTTTTTTGTACTTTATGCACAACTGTGACAACCACAGGCAAGTGCTGAACCAACTGGACGCTTATTCTCAAAACACTGTTTTCTACTTAATAAGGGTTTAGGGAGGCTGGATCTTTTACTCCCTACTAGTCAAGTGTGGAAAGAGATGTTTGGTACAGCTACTCCCTCCAGAGTGGGATTACATAATCTAGTCACTGGTGATAATACAGTGTGACTTATTTAGTCACTAGGAAGTGCTAACTAATAAGACTGAATTATGGTGTAGCACTCTGGATGAAAATAAGCAAATGTGAGACATACTAAGTCTCAAAGGGGGGAGTGTGGATACAGCATAATTTTTGCTCATAAAGGCATCATTCATAACTGTTAATGGTCTACTTTTATTTGTGTGCAATCACAAAATCAACAAAACATTGCGCTTTTATAAAATAAAATCAAATAAAAAATACACAATGCGCTTTCTGCCACCTCATCTTGAACAGGAGCACTTCACAAAAATGTAACGAAACTCAGCAAATGGCCTACTGAATAATTGAAATATCTCCTTCCTATTTACCCCTGACACATTTAAGGTAATTACTTTTGCCGATGCTTTGCGGCAAGCTTAAGCCTATTGTGTGCATTTGAATGCAGAACTCTTCAGCTGCTTTTCTTTTTATCACTAATTGTTGGACGTCTAAAATATAAAAATAAGGAAAAGCCTAAAACTGACCCAAAGCCCGACCCGAGAGGCGTAAAAAAATAGTTTTTTTTATTTATTTTTATTTTATTTGTCATCATAACAACAAACTGCTTTTCTGATTCTTATAAACAGGGTCTTATACTGGATATCATCTAAGAGTATTTTAGTCTTTCAAAGGACGAAATGGGTCGAAAAACAGTAATAAAAGTAATAGACATAAATGACATAAAATGCAGACCAGGACCGAGGCTGTCTAGAGGCGCAAAGCCCTGTGCGGTTGCACACCCCTGGCAACAGTACTGGGTGAGATGCTGAGAAGCCAAGAGATACTAAAGATGACAAATGGTAAAAAGTGTTAAAGTTAAAAAAGGTAAAAGCACATGCAATATGAAATGGTAAAGAATGTTTTTTCAATGTGTTTATTTGAAAATCCAATTGTAATTAATGACAGAGTAAAGCATGGCCAGTGATTGCAACTGAATATTGTTAATACCTTTCAAATAATACTGGAAATGTAGTGTATAATTTAGCTAATGTTCTGCATGAACAAGTATCTAAACTTGATTAAGGATTATGTTCTTTTAATATCTGAATGGGAGATATCATTTTTGCTCAGTATTGGGGCCACTTTGGAATCATTTAAATCATTTACAAGAGTGTTTATCATCTTGCTCTTGTTCATTGCCATTCGAGTGTTGATGAGCTTGTCAGATTACAGTCAGAGACACCACGTACCAGAATCAGCTAGGGGAATGTGTATAACAGAAGCAACATGTTCTTTTGAACAAGAGAGTATGGCCTGATCACCCAAACCATTATTCAATTTAATTATATAATAATTTATAATAATAATAATCATACCTATTATATTGATTAATTTGTTGATTAGTCATTTACAGGTGCTGGTCATATAATTAGAATATCATCAAAAAATTGATTTCACTAATTCCATTCAAAAAGTTAAACTTGTATACAGGTCCTTCTAAAAAAATTATCATATTGTGATAAAGTTCATTATTTTCCATAATGTAATTATAAAAATTAAACTTTGATGTATTTTAGATTCATTGCACACCAACTGAAATATTTCAGGACTTTTATTGTTTTAATACTGATGATTTTGGCATACAGCTCATAAAAACCCAAAATTCCTATCTCAATAAATTAGCATATCATGAAAAGGTTGGCTAAACGAGCTATTAACCTAATCATCTGAATCAACTAATTAACTCTAAACACCTGCAAAAGATTCCTGAGGCTTTTAAAAACTCCCAACCTGGTTCATTACTCAATACCGTAATCATGGGTAAGACTGCCGACCTGACTGCTGTCCAGAAGGCCATCATTGACACCCTCAAGCAAGAGGGTAAGACACAGAAAGAAATTTCTGAATGAAGAGGCTGTTCCCAGAGTGCTGTATCAAGGCACCTCAGTGGGAAGTCTGTGGGAAGGAAAAAGTGTGGCAAAAAACGCTGCACAACGAGAAGAGGTGACCGGACCCTGAGGAAGATTGTACTGCGTTAGAGCTCCGTCACTATATTCTTTTCATCGACTATTTTTAACTTTAAAATCAATTTTATACACCATCGTTTCTGTTTATATAATGTGTGAATATATCCTCTATTGTATTTTACAACAAAAACAATCAGAGTGCCTCGCTGATCTCCCGAGTCCGCTATTAGCTTATAGCCCGTTAGCATCAGCAAGCGTTGTTTGCTGCTAACTGTGCTTATATTGCTAATACTCTATTCACACACATTACCACTGCTGTACTCACTGTTACTTGCTTTTATGGCGGATGAATGTCTACCTTTGATTGCACTGCACTCTGTGCTGCTCGAGCTCGAGGTCGTGGGGAAGCAGATTCGCGACCTGGAGGAGAGGCAGGCCCAGCTGATAGAGCGGAGAGCCGCGCTGGAATCATCCTGGGCTGACACTCACAAGTCCGGGGTAATTATACAGCGTGCTGTTAACAGTCCAACCATGTCTACTCCGTGTGTTTCTCTGCACAGGCCCGGTGCACCCAGGACGCAATCTTCCCAGATGTCCTTTACTGCGATTCCAGGACACCACGGACCCTGGGTGCATCCACAGCGGAGGATGCGAGCTGGGTCCCGGGCGATGACTTCTCCCCCTCCTGCCTTCGAGATCTCCATCCGGAACCGCTTCGCTCCCCTCCGCGAGACAGGATGCGATGCTGTGATCATCGGATATTGCATCGTCCGACACGTCCGTGCTACGTTAGCCGAAGGTAAAGTACACACTCATTGTTTGCCTGGTGCTCATGTTCTCGATGTTTCTGCGCAGATACTCGCGATCCTGAAGGCCGACAAGAGCCCCAGAGTGGTCGTGCTTCACGCCGGGGTTAACGACACTACGCTGCGGCAGACGGAGACACTGAATAGGGACTTCAGCAGCCTGATCGAGACGGTTCGCAGCACGACGCCCGCAGCGATGATCATCGTGTCAGGACCACTGCCCACGTATCGACGAGGACACGAAAGGTTCAGCAGACTTTTTGCTTTAAATGAATGGTTGTTGTCATGGTGTAAAAAACAGAAACTGCTATTTGTTAATAACTGGAATCTTTTCTGGGAGCGTTCTAGGCTGTTTCGCACTGATGGATTACACCCCAGCAGAGTCGGAGCGGAGCTGCTTTCTGACAACATCTCCAGGACACTTCGCTCCATGTGACTAGTAAGTCAATTCTCAAATAACGATGAGTTTTGTTCCACCCGCTTAAATGATAAAAGTACTTGCACTGTAAAAACTATTAAGACTGTGTCTGTTCCCCGAATAGTGAGGTCAAAATATAAATATAATGTAGGATCTAGAAAAAATCTTATCGTAATTCAACCAGAAAAATGTAAAGTAAATGAACAAAAACAATTTTTAAGTTTGGGCTCATAAATATTAGATTACTCACACCCAAAGCAGTTATTGTAAATGAAATGATCACAGATAATAGTTTTGATGTACTCTCCTTGACTGAAACCTGGCTAAAACCAAATGATTATTTTGGTCTAAATGAGTCTACTCCACCAAACTACTAATATAAGCATGAGCCCCATCAGACTGGTCGTGGCGGAGGTGTTGCAACAATATATAGTGATATTCTCAATGTCACTCAGATAACAGGATACAGGTTTAACTCTTTTGAAATACTTCTACTAAATGTTACACTGAGACATGCAAAAGAAATCTAATATATCTCTTGCTCTGGCTACTGTAAAAAGACCACCAGGGCCGTATACAGAATTCCTAAAAGAATTTGTAGATTTCCTCTCAGACCTTCTAGTTACAGTTGATAAGGGGCTAATCATGGGAGATTTTAATATTCACGTTGATAATACAAATGATACATTAGTACTTGCGTTTGCGACCTAATAAACTCTTTTGGAGTCAAGCAAAATGTCACCAGGCCCACTCATCGTTTTAATCAAACACTAGATTTAATTATATCTCATGGAATCGATCTTACTGCTATAGATATTGTACCTCAAAGTGATGATATTACAGACCATTTCCTTGTATCGTGCATGCTGCGTATAACTGATATTAACTATATGTCGCTGCGATACCATCTGGGCAGAACTTTTGTTCCAGCCCTCAAAGAAAGATTCGGAAATAACCTGCCTGATCTATCTCAACTGCTATTTGTACCCAAAAATACACATGAATTAGACGTAATGACTGAAAACATGGGCACTATTTTCTCTAATACATTAGAAACTGTTGCCCCCATCAAATTGAAAAAAGGTTAGAGAAAAACGTACTGTGCCATGGTATAACAGTAATACCCACTCTCTCAAGAAAGAAACTCATAATCTTGAACGCAAATGGAGAAAAACTAACTTGGAAGTTTTTAGAATTGCATGGAAAAACAGTATGTCCAGCTATAGACAGGTTCTAAAAACTGCTAGGGCAGAGCATATACACAAACTTATAGAAAATAACCAAAACAATCCAAGGTTTTTATTTAGCACAGTGGCTAAATTAACAAATTACCAGACGCCACCTGATTCAAATATTCCACCAACGTTAAATAGTAATGACTTTATGAATTTCTTCACTGATAAAATAGATAACATTAGAAATACAATAGCGAATGTAGATTCTACAGCGTCTAACACTTCAGTTTCATCCATCGCACCCAAAGATAAACTACAGTGCTTTACAACCATAGGACAGGAAGAGCTAAATAAACTCATCACTGTATCTAAACCAACAACATGTTTATTATATTCTGTACCCACTAAATTACTGAAAGAGTTGTTACCTGTAGCCGAAGAACCGCTTCTTAATATCATTAACTCATCGTTATCTTTAGGTCACGTCCCAAAACCATTCAAGCTGGTGGTTATCAAGCCTCTTATTAAGAAACCAAAACTAGATCCTAGTATACTGGCAAATTATAGGCCTATTTCAAATCTTCAATTTATGTCAAAATCTTTTAGAAAAAGTTGTGTCTGCTCAATTGAGCACCTTCCTGCATAAAAATGATCTGTATGAAGAATTTCAGTCAGGTTTCAGGCCCCACCATAGCACAGAAACTGCACTTGTTAAAATACAAATGACCTGCTCCTTGCGTCAGATCAAGGCTGCATCTCATTTCTAGTCTGACTTGATCTTAGTGCTGTGTTTGACGCCATAGATCATGACATACTCGTAGATAAATTACAAAACTATACAGGTATTCAAGGGCAGGCTCTAAGATGGTTTAGATCCTACCCATCCAATCGCTACCATTTTGTTTACTTAAATGGGGTGTCATCTCATTTATCATCAGTAAAATATGGAGTGCCACAAGGATCCGTCCTAGGTCCCCTTCTATTTTCAATATACATGTTGCCCCTTGGTAATATTATTAGAAAATACGGAATTAGCTTCCACTGTTATGCTGATGAAACTCAGCTATATATCTTAACGAGACCAGATGAAACTTCTCAATTATCTAAGCTAACAGAGTGTGTTAAAAATTTAAAAGATTGGATGACAAATAATTTTCTCCAATTCAGATAAGACAGAGATATTAATTATTGGACCAAAAAACACTACACAGAATCTTGTAGATTACAATCTGTGACTAGACGGATGTACTGTTACATCCTCTACAGTCAAAAATCTGGGTGTCATATTAGACAGCAATTTGTCTTTTGAAAATCATATTTCCAATGTTAAAAAAACTGCATTCTACCATCTTAGAAACATTGCCAAGCTACGAAACGTTATCTACATATTTACATCCCGTGGTAACTAGGATTTACACAAGCTCCATTTTGGATCCAGAACACCTGAGAAGAGATGATGCTGACCCTCAGAGGACCTCAGATGATGCTAACCCTGAATCAACAACAGAACTAACAAATATCGCTACAAGTGTGACTGCATCATATAACAATTATTAATTAAAAATATTAATAATGTTCATCATCTAGCTGACTACATCTTGTATTAATTTTGTCTTAAAATCCTGTCAAACATGCACAAACTGACAGTCACCCCCATAAGCTACTACTAAATATTGTAGAAACATAATTTTCTGTAAAGTTGCTTTGTAACGATTCGTATTGTAAAAAGCGCTATACAAATAAACTTGAATTGAATTGAATTGAAAGATTGTGGAGAAGGACCGATTCCAGACCTTGGGGGACCTACGGAAACAGTGGACTGAGTCTGGAGTAGAAACATCCAGAGCCACCATGCACAGGCGTGTGGAGGAAATGGGCTACAGAGAAGCAGCACTGGACTGTTGCTCAGTGGTCCAAAGTACTGAAAGCAAATTTTGCATGTCATTCGGAAATCATGGTGCCAGAGTCTGGAGGAAGACTGGGGAGACGGAAATGCCAAAATTCCTGAAGTCCAGTGTCAAGTACCCACAGTCAGTGATGGTCTGGGGTGCCATGTCAGCTGCTGGTGTTGGTCCACTGTGTTTTATCAAGAGCAGGGTCAATGCAGCTTGCTATCAGGAGATTTTGGAGCACTTCATGCTTCCATCTGCTGAAAAGCTTTATGGAGATGAAGATTTAGTTTTTCAACATGACCCGGCACCTGCTCACAGTGCCAAAACCACTGGTAAATGGTTTACTGACCATGGTATTACTGTGCTCAATTGGCCTGCCAACTCTCCTGACCTGAACCCCATAGAGAATCTGTGGGATATTGTGAAGAGAAAGTTGAGAGACGCAAGTCCCAACACTCTGGATGAGCTTAAGGCCGCTATCGAAGCATCCTGGGCCTCCATAACACCTCAGTAGTGCCACAGGCTGATTGCCTCCATGCCACACCGCATTGAAGCCATTCTGCAAAAGGATTCCCGACCAAGTATTGAGTGCATAACTGAACATAATTATTTGAAGGTTGACTTTTTTTGTATTAAACACACTTTTATTTTATTGGTCGGATGAAATATGCTAATTTTTTTAGATAGGAATTTGGGGTTTTCATGAGCTGTATGCCAAAATCATCAGTATTAAAACAATAAAAGGCCTGAAATATTTAAGTTGGTGTGCAATGAATCTAAAATATATGAGTTACATTTTTATCATTACATTATGGAAAATAATGAACTTTATCACAATATGCTTATTTTTTGAGAAGGACCTGTATTATATTTATTCGTTACACACAGACTGATATATTTCAAATGTTTATTTATTTTCATTTTGACGTTTATAAATGACAACTAAGACTATCCCAAATTCAGTATCTCAGAAAATTTGAATATTGTGAAAAGGTTCAATATTGAAGACACCTGGTGCCCCACTCTAATCAGTAAATTAACTCAAAACACATGCAAAGCCTTTAAATGGTATCTCAGTCTAGTTCTGTAGGCTACACAATCATGGGGAAGACTGCTGAATTGACAGTTGTCCAAAAGATGACCATTGACAGCTAGCATAAGGAGGACAAGACACAAAAGGTCATTGTAAAAGAGGCTGGACGTTCCCAAGCAAATTAATAGAGAGGCGAAGGGAAGGAAAAGATGTGGTAGAAAAAAAAGTGTACAAGCAATAGGTGTCACGTTCGGTGATACAGGAAAACAAGGAGAGATCCAATTGCAGGTATGGTGTTTATTTGAGGGCAAATCCAAAGGGGTAAACTGTCCAGGCAGGGTCAAAACCATAAAATCCAAACAAACATGAAAACAGAACAGAACACATGGCAAGGGCAAGACTACAGGTAATATCAAACATTAGACAAGGACTCTGTGACACAGACTCAGACAGACCGGGTATAAATACACAGAAGCATAATGAGGGAACTGGAGACAGGTGGGGAACAATCAAACTCAAACAAGGAGGAAGGTGAACAAATAAGGGAACAGGAAGTGATAAGGTGATAGACACCGTGGAAAAGGAGGACACCTAGTGGAAACCCAGGGAACACAACCCAGACACTGTGACAGTACCCCCCCCCCTCCTACAGAGCGGCTCCCAGACACTCCACGACAGACACAAAACAGAGACCAGGAGGGAGGCGGACAGGTGGAGGCTCAGGGGGAGGGACGGAGGGCCAGAAAAGAAAAACATGGGGAACAGGCACCAGAATGTAAACACAAAACAGGGAGACCAGGAGGTAGGAGGACCGGAGGAGGTTCAGGAGGAGGGACGGAGGGCCAGACTAACAGAGGGGAACAGGGACAGGAGTGAACACAAAAACAAAAGGCAAAAAACAACAACATGAAGCCCCCCAGGGCGGAGCAGAAGACGCCAGAGTCCTCCAGGGCGGAGCGGAAGACCACCACATCCTTGTGGTCAACGTCGGAGTCCTCCAGGGTGGAGCAGAAAACCACCAGAGCCGTGTGGTCAAGGCGGAAGCCCTCCAGGGCGAATCAGACCTCCGTGCGGCCGGACCAGCGGAACGACGAAACTCTGGTAATCCCTTGGTGTTTTTACTGGACTCCAGAAGATCGGTGCTGGCCTGACTCTGCTCGCGAAGATCATTGGTGACTGGCACTTGTTCATGGAGATCACCGGTGACTTGACTTGACTCTGAAAGGTCAACTGTGACCAGCCTTGTCTCTGGAAAGTCCATGGTTCCTATCCCTGGCTCTGGAAGGTCCTCGGTGACTAGCCCTGACTCTGGAAGGTCAGCGGTGACTAGCCCTGACTCTGGAAGGTCAGCGGTGACTAGCCCTGACTCTGGAGAGTTCACTGAAACCTGACCTGACTCTGGAGAGTTCACTGGAACCTGACCCGACTCTGGAGAGTTCACTGGAACCTGACTCGACTCCGGAGAGTTCACTGGAACCTCACTCGACTCTGGAGAGTTCACTGGAACCTGACTCGACTCCGGAGAGTTCACTGGAACCTGACTCGACTCCGGAGAGTTCACTGGAACCTGACTCGACTCTAGAGGGTCAGCTGTGACTGTCATCCTGTGCAGTGGCGCTGGGCAAGCAGTCATCTTGGGCCATGACTCTGGACAGGGGGCCCTCTTGGGCTGTGGTGCTGGGCCGGTGAGCATCTTGTGCTGTGGCACTGGACCGGTGGCCAATTTGGGCATTGGCGCTGGGTTAGCGCCCATCTTGTACTGTGGCACTGGGCTGACAGCCATCTTGTGCTGTGGCGCTGGACTGGCGGCCATCTTGTGCTGTGGCGCTGGGTTAGCGGCCATCTTGGGCATTGGCGCTGGGTTAGCGGCCATCTTGTGCTGTGGTACTGAGCTGGCGGCCATCTTGGGTTGTGGTGCTGGAACCGGTGGCCATCCTGGGCATTGGCACTGGGTTAGCGGCCATCTTGTGCTGTGGTGCTGGGCTGGCGACCACCCGGTGCTGTGGCGCTAGATTGGCGCCCATCCTGGGCCAGGACTCTGGACGAGCGGCCATCTTGTGTTGTGGTGCTGGGCTGGTGACAACCTGGTGCTGTGGTGCTGGGTTGGCAGCCATCTTGGGTTGTGGCGCTGTGCTGGCATCCATCCTGCCTCTTGGCGCTGATCTAGCGGCCATCTTGTGCTGTGGTGCTGGGCTGGCGACCACCCGGTGCTGTGGCGCTAGATTGGCGCCCATCCTGGGCCAGGACTCTGGACGAGCGGCCATCTTGTGTTGTGGTGCTGGGCTGGTGACAACCTGGTGCTGTGGCGGTGGCCATCTTGGGTTGTGGCGCTGTGCTGGCGTCCATCCTGCCTCTTGGCGCTGATCTAGCGGCCATCATTGGCAGTGGCACCACCATGGCGGGCGTGCGCTTCTCACCTCTCTGTCCGGCATGGTGAGACTGTGGCTCTGACCCATTCCACATGAGCCCCGGATCAAAGGGAGGCCATGGTTGAGAGCGATGCTGAGTCTCCTCTTGACCATTCCCTCCTCGGCGACCTCCCCTGGTCCCCCGGAAAACCACCAGGCGAGTTCCCTCAAAACCACCTCTCTCCCACTCTGTGGCTGGGGATGAGACATAGGCAGACATACCGCTGGTTCTCGTGTAGAGAAAACAAGGAGAGATCCAATTGCAGGCATGGTGTTTATTTGAGGGAAGATCCAAAGGGGTAAACTGTCCAGGCAGGGTCAAAACCAGAAAATCCAAAAAAACATGAAAACAGAACAGAACACACGGCAAGGGCAAGACTACGGGTAATATCAAACATTAGACAAGGACTCCGTGACACAGACTCAGACAGACCGGGTATAAATACACAGAAGGATGATGAGGGAACTGGAGACAGGTGGGGAACAATCAATTAACTCAAACAAAGAGGAAGGTGACCAAATAAGGGGACAGGAAGTGATAAGGTGACAGACACCGTGGAAAAGGAGGACACCTAGTGGAAACCCAGGGAACACAACCCAGACACTGTGACAATAGGGATAACTGCACCCTGGAGAGGATTGTGAAACAAAACCCATTATAAAATGTGGGGGAAATTCACAAAGAGTGGACTGCAGCTGGAGTCAATGTTTCAAGAACCACTACATGAAGACTTATGCAAGACATGGATTTCAGCTGTCGGATTCCTTGTGTCAAGCCACTCTTGAACAACAGACAGTGTCAGAAGTGTCTCGCTTCAAAAAGGACTGGACTGCTGATGAGTGGTCTAAAGTTATGTGCTCTGATGAAAGTAAATTTTGCATTTCCTTTGGATATCACGGTCACAGAGTCGGGAGAAAGAGAGGAGAGGCACATAATCCACGTTGCTTGAGGTCCAATGTAAAGTTTATTGAATCAGTTTAGTGAATCAGTTTGGTATAACAGTACTTGTTGAGTTTGTGCTGAAACATACACAACTAAAACTACTCAATAAACTCTGTTCCTTTTTATCATCACTTCAACTCCTTCTTCTGCTCTTCACTGGCTTTTTCCAAAGTCAACTTTTCTGATACAAGACTGTTAATAGAGTTTTGGGTATTTGATTATTAACAGGTTTTGGGTATTACACAACTTAGCAAATGAGCTGAAGTTTAATGTAGGTGAAGTTTAAACATGAAAAATGTACATTATGACATAATGATGTCCTGGCTGCTTTCAAACCCCAAGACGCCAGTCACAGTGTGCTTCCTCATATGTTCGTGCTCTTCTGAATAAACATTTTTGGAACATTTAAATTTACATTTACATTTATATTCAAGGTTTTGCGAATATACTTCCTAAGCAAATGACTCGATGAAAACTTGATGTGAATAAGAAAAACAAGTGACATTCTAAGAAGTGAACAACAGTAGATGCAGATGCACATGGAAAATAGTGGCAAAGATTTACTGCACTGCTATATGAACTCCTAATGTTAATATTAACATTTCAAAGAGAGGTTTGCATCATCTAGAAACAGATCATCTCCTCATGTCGGACCAGATGCAGGACGGTGTTTGTGTGTTTTCAGGTAGCTCTGACAGGCAGCCTCTATGCATAAAACAACAATATGCAAATGTGTGTTGATATTGAGAAGTATGCAAGAAGGGAAAGAAAAGAACATTTTAAAAATGGCTGGTACAACACACAAGATGGACATCTAGTAGGCCTACGCCAAGTAAAATTTGCAGCCACAGAATTTGAATACGAAGTGAATACAAATTTTAATGTAGTTCAGGAAGATTGTCCCTCAATTTTATTTCAGGGGAGCTGACAAACCAATCCAGTTTTGGAGCGTGATTTCACCAAGTACAACATGTTCCTGGATCAATATTCTTGTTGATCCTGGAACAGCATTCCAATCAAACAAGCAGAATTGAGATATAACTTTTCAAGAATTACCTGTTTTAGGCTTAAAATCAGGGTTAGGTGCTTCTACACTCTTGTTAATCAGCCATAATTTCCCTCTGATTTTAGGAATAAATAATGGGTAGGGTTAGGTTTAGAGGCAGATATTGGGTTAAGTCTATATTTTTGGACAATAATGTTGAGCTGGGATCATCAAAAGATGTTGATCCAGGAACATGTCTTACTTGGAAAAATCACGGCGCCCATTGTGGTAACACATAATATTCAATGTAAGCATATCAACATGAAATTCATTTTTTGACTTGCTTTACATAACAGTGTCCGCCAAGAGATAATGTACCATTTTAATAGCACTGATATTTTGATATGATAAATCACTGAAGTTACAAATTATTATTATTTTCAGAAAAGGTGTTAATTTGTTTTGTTGCTAAAATAGGTTAGTAAGAAAATAATAAGTAATATTTTATTTATTTGTGTGTGTGTGTGTGTGTGTGTGTGTGTGTGTGTGTGTGTGTGTGTGTGTGTGTGTGTGTGTGTGTGTGTGTGTGTGAACAAATTTGAAGAAATAAAAGTGGGAGGAGCACTAATATCATATGACTCTGATGTAACTTGAACTAATATATTTCTCCCAGGAACAACATTTGTTCAAAGCTCCTCAAACAAAAGCAGAAAGAATCTTGAATCGCCTGAAATGAACATGAGAGTTTTCTACAAGAGTCTGTTGTCTTTACTGGGTAAGTAAAACATACAATCATATCTCATATCTTAATGACCTACAGTCTGTTTTCAGCTTCATCTTTCAGACAGAGAAACACTTAATAAACACAGAAGACCCTAAATGATACTTGAATATGTTGTTGTTCATGTTATCTAAACACCCTGAAACAAAATCATTTTACTGTGAAGCTAAAATATATAAGACAGTAATACATGATTTTGAGATTGAAATTGAAGTTTTACCCAAATAGAAAATATATATATATATATATATATATATATATATAAATCTAACAAAATATAGGCGTATGCTGATGACAACAATCCATTTATGTTGCTAAATAATGAACATCATTCTGTTTCTCATTTCAAGGATTTTTCTCAGTTCAGATGAAAGCAGAAACAGAAGGTGAGATTTTGTGAATTAAACACTACTACATCTCTTGTTAGGCAGTTTGAAAATATATTCAGACACATGTTGAAAACCAATGAACTTAAGTAGCCAAGCAGGGCTATACATGGTTGTAATGAAGAATTGTAATAGTAAGTACGGTTTTCTCTTGAACGTGTTGCAGTGAACATAGCAAGTTGGGGAACAGCAAATCAGTCGACAACATTTGACGGCTTCAATCGTGACTGGAACGCCCAAAATGCTGTGAATGGGTCGAGCTCTGAATGTTCTCATACAGTTGAACAAAGTGACCCGTGGTGGAAGCTGGATCTGAAGAAGACGTACACTGTGAACAGAGTGACCATCACTAACAGAATCTGTCAAACAGTGAACTGTGAAATCTGGATAAACGGGGCAGTGATTCGGATTGGAAACGATCCTTCAGATGTTTTAGGCAACCCAGTGTGAGTCTCTCTTATATATTATTACATGCAGATTTTGGGAAGTTGGTATCTTCATGCAAACATATGTGTGTGTGTGTGTGTGTGTGTGTGTGTGTGTGTTTCATATACTGACTATCTGCAAGCGTTTCGACTATGTTAAGATTGGTATTTGAAGTTACAGTAAATGAGTGGGATGTCAATTCAGTTCAGTGAAGGATTTGTCTTACTGATTCCAACTTCTCACTCATCTTTTTATACAAGTCACTTGTTCCTGAATCAGACTAGACTTGTGTGTTTTGAACTAAAAAGAAGCAGATCATAAGAGTGATTTTTACACATGCGAGAACAGCTGAATTAGCAGCTGAGAAGTTAAAATCTGTTATTGAAAGAGTTACACAGTGGCTGGAACAATCATGTCTTAGCTTGAATATTAGTAAAACTAAAGGAATTTTTTTCACAAAAACAAAAGTTAAATCTCCTGATGTTGACATATTTATTAATGGAGAAAAGATAGAAATAGTTAATGAATTAAATTATCTTGGTTTAACATTGGACTCTAATCTTAGTTTTAAAAAACATGTAAAGAAAATGGTGAGAAATATTAAATACAACATGGCAAACTTCAGACAAATTAGACATTGTCTTTCTTTTGAGGTAGCTAAGGCTCTGATGCATGCTACAATCTTCTCTCACATGTCTTATTGTTTGACATGTTGGGGTCAAGCTGGTGAAACTGTTATTAAACCCCTGAAATCTCTATATAAACAGACATTAAAAATTTTAGATAAAAAACCTAACCATTTTCATTCTTGTAGGATCATAGAGACGTATAATTTTTTAAACTTCGACAATTTTAGACTTTATTCAAGCATGTGTATGGTTCACAAAATTTTAACCGGTCTGGCTCCTTCTGTATTACGTGACTTTATTCATCCTCGCTGTGAAACGTCTGTGAGATCAACCAGACTATCGCATATGAGTAATTGTGTAGTTCCCTTTCGTCGTTCTGCATTTGGACTATCATCTTTTACAGTGAAAGCCACTAATCAGTGGAATGCCCTACCAGAGGACATAAAAGGGTGTAAAACTCATGGTCTTTTTAAATTTAAGTTAAAATCTTTTTTAAAATCAAATCAACTATGTAACCACTAAGAATGTTGTAGATAAATTGACTGACTGATTTAGTTGTTTTACAGCCATTTATGGCCTTGACAGTATGTGTGTATGTATCTATTGTTTTCTAACATATAGGTATTTTTTGTGTTTTGTAAGCGTTGACCTGCCTGGGGACTACGGACGAAAATTAGCCTTTGGCTAAACCCGGTGCAATGCATGAAATGTGAATTTTATGTAAAAAATTGTGCATGGTCCCGTTATAAATAAATAAATGAAATGAAATGAAGAGTAATCTCTTTGTTGGTCATGTTGTAGCCTTTTTATTGCAACAAAGACTTTCATACTATTTTATCACAGTAAACAGCTTTTTTTTTTATCCCATCACATTCAATAAAGACTGTGAACTCACATTCAAAGATCAGGTAAATTATTAGAATTTTATTTATTTATTTATTTTAAATGGCAATGATCGGTGGAGGAAACACTGGTTTATCTACCTAATGATTAGATAGTTGATGTTGTATCTTTATAAAATGGCAGCTTGTGTCACACAAATAGTTCACCTCCAGTGATCACATTACTGCAGAACCAACTCTAATATAATAACTAGTAATAGTTACTAATTTTGCAGCACTGCAGGAGATATTTAACATGATTTTGTGATAAAATACAATATGATAATGACCAGATGTCAGACAAAAACAATGTGTTATATATATTAGTATTAAAAATTAACATTTCACTGTCATGTCAAATAATTGCACATTTGCTTAGCTGCTTAATGATAATGATAATAATGATAACTACATTAAAAATAGTGTAAAACATACATCACATAAGTTGGAGGAAGTATCCAATTATAAAATATGCATTGTGTTGTAAAATAAAGAGTTAATCATATTAAATACATTCAGTGATGAGAGAATAAAATACAAGTGAAGAGTCATACTAATAATGAGCAAAAAAATCACAGGGACTCAATTTTTTTTTTTCTCCAGATGTGCTACAGTTTCTTCTATTCCAGCAGGAGCAACCAACAGCTTCCCATGTCCTGGGATGAAGGGACGCTATGTGACTGTGAATATTCCTGGACCTTCAAAGACTCTTACTTTCTGTAAAGTGGGAGTCTATGTGAATTTTACAGGTAATTCAGAGCTGCCCAGAGGCCCAGAGGCCCAGCCAAAATATCGGTCCTCCTGTAACACGATTTTAACTGTGCAGGACAGAGGCTACGCTGTGATTTTGAGTGTCACATGACAAGACCTCCCCCTTCACTCGTGACCCCCCTCAAAAATAATAAGTGCATGACACCCCTGGTGAGGATTATCTGCTCGAAGGCGCTACAGATACAGCCACCGAAGTTAAAAGATATTCCTTGAAAATGACTTTGTCAGGACTCAACCCGTTCTTACAGATCTGATAGAAATGCATTCCTAAGAACACCTCCTCAAAAATATTCAAAGTAAATAAGCTGACAAACCATTTCTTACAGGTAATCTGGCAACAGGAAGAACTGCCATACAGTCGTCAACCTATGGCCTCTGGTCTGCTCAACGTGCCATTGATTTCAATCCTGGTTTCACAAATTCATGGTCAGCGTGTTCTTCAACCACTTCTGAGAACAAGCCATGGTGGAGAGTGGATCTGGGTTATGTTTACAGAGTAAGTACAGTTGTCATCACAAACATACTACTAGGCTGCTGTTCAGACAGAATAAACGGAGCGGAGATTCGCATCGGAAACTCTTTGGAGAACAACGGCAACAACAATCCCAGGTGAGACGCTCTTTCAGTAGCTTTAAATCCATAAATAAACCCTGAAATATGAAGAAAGACTAGAAGTCTAAAAGAGGTTTTCTCCATCTCTCTTTAGATGCGCTGTGATTTCTAGCATTCCAGCTGGTGTTTCCTCCACTTACACATGTAACATGGAGGGTCGATACGTGAATCTGTTCATTCCTGAAGATTCAAGGATGCTTACTCTGTGTGAGGTGGAGGTCTATGGAGAAGGTGTGATCAAACAAGCAGATTTAGTATTTTGAGAAGCTATATACGCCTTTGCAATAGTTGAAATTTGGATATTTATGGTTCCCTTTCGAGGGAACTTCGAACTGCGTCCTCTAGGGGTCGCTTTGGGGAACACCTTGTCGTGACCCGTGTCTGAAGCATACATTGGAAAAAACACCAACTTGTTGGCCGGCAACAGCCTCCGACATCACTACTGGTGTGACTATAAAAAAGCATGGGGAGAACACGTCATTCATCTGCTTCGTCTTCACTGACGTTTTGTTTGAAGTGTGCATCTGAAAGAACCAGTAAGGGCGATCTTTCTCTGTTTATCATGGTGACAACTAGCAAGCGTTTAGACAATGTGTGAATCCGTGTCTGTGTTATTTGACACCCGATGACACACACAATCTTTGCGTCATTTGTTTGGGTGAAGAGCACACAAACGATGTCTTTGAAGAGGCAATATGCGTGCATTGTGAGAGTTTTTTCAATGGAAAAAGCTCCGCTCTCGTTCGTCTCTTTTCTGAAAGAAAAAGAAAAAAAAAGTTAGCCATCTGCTTCCCGTGGTTCAGGACCTGTCCGTGCTGAGGCACGGAGGATAATGATCTTGTGAGAATACAGGTGGATCTGTTTGAATGGTTTAAAGAGGGACTGTCCCTTTCGCACTCGTAATAAAAAAGAAAAAAAAAGGCGGCGGACGAGAGAGAGAGCCTCGGGAGGATGATGTTATATCTTTAACACTTTTTGATACTGAAGTTAGTGCTCTGCTGGGTTTTTACCCAGGAAAAGCAGGAGATATGTGAGGATGGTGAAGAAGCTGAGGCTTAGCCTTCTCAATTCTTCTGCCCTGCGTATGTAGAGCTGTTGGAGGTTATTGAGCGAAAATAATGTTTTCACCATAGCCCTCCAGCTCAGGTGAGCCTTTCATTTCTGACATCAAGGTGATGCGCGAAAGTGGCCACGAGGGAATGCCCCCATAGAAAGAGCTAAATTTTTGATAAATAATTTATAAATAATTTTTATCTATGGAAATGTTTTCTTTCTGCATGGGAAACATCCTCTTTTAATCTGTCTCCTTGCCATCTAAGCCCCTTCAGAAAATTATCTCGCTTAAATGGCAAGGCATACAATACTGGTGCTTCAAGCATATCAGACTGATCTGCTAAGAGACCTGGATAGAGGCAGGGGCCTTTTTTCTGATCAGGTAGCTGAGCTGTGCCGCACCATGGATCTCTCTCCATGCTACCAAGCAGGCCGCCTCCGCCATGGGCCTGACTATGGCGGCCATGGTGGCAGTGGAGAGACATCTGTGGATGAACCTGGCAGACTTTGGAAGGAAAGAAAATACTTTCCTCTAGATGCTCAGGTTTCGCCTTCTGAACTTTTCGGTATTTCCGTTGAGACGGCAATTTGAGAAGTTCAGGGAGATGAAGGCGTGCTCTGCTGCTTTCAGATCCTTTGTTCCACAAAGGTCCAGGTCTGAGCCCGAACAACATAGGGGTCCTGGCCTGTCTCAATCTGAGGATCAAAGACTGGCACAGAAGGCTAGTGTCGCAACTCACACTCCTCCCCCACCTGCGGGCAGGGGTTAGAGGAATCGTGGGTCATGAGGAGGTAAGCAGAACCTAAGGGGTGTGATCTAGACAAGGCAGCGTTCACATCCAAATCGGAGTGATACCGAGGTATCTACTCGTTCCCTTTGGGGATTTTTAACCCTCTAGAGTCTAAGAAGTTATCAGGAGAAAATAGCCTCATAATGCTTATATACGTTAATCGACTTCAGAGGGTTAACTTCTGCTTTTATCCTCCACTTCCTAATTCCCCTGTAACCACCAGCTCTCCACCTGATCGAGGACGTGTCTACTAATAAACTCTGTGAGTTTCCTTTGCAGTGCTCAGTTACAGTGTTTACTAAACACTCGCCAGCATCAGCTATCTGGCTTCATGTTCCGGTATAAGGCAGGTTTCTGAGGGAGCCTCCTTGATCATCAGGCCTGGCACAGCACTTCAGGGAATTTCATGGATGTCCGGCCAGGTCACCCTGAGTGGTCTCCTGGCCACTTAGTGGTGCTGTCCCATCTACATGAAATGGAGGTGGCAGTTATAGAATTATTCTTGTATATGCTGCCACAGGTGATGCTCCCCTCGTCTGAGGTTTGTAAAATTGAGCTTGCCTCTCGCGTGTGATTCAGCGCTTCTGCGATGCTTAGGAACCTTTAAGTACACACGCTAAGCTTTGTGTACTTTCTCAAAACACATGGTGATCAGTGTGCACGTGAACACTTTGCACACTTTCTAAAATCCACTAAGTGGTAAGTTTGCACACAAGACTCTGCAAACTTTCTGAAATCCTGTATGATAAGGGTTACGCGCTCTGCTTCGTTCCCTTGCTTGAAATGATTAGACCTTGATTCCTTGGGCTCCATTCAGCCAGTGTGTATTTGTTTATACACCTCAAGCATCGCTTCCCTCAATATGAGGGGCTATTTGGGTGATTCTCGTGGTAATTTAGCAGCGCACCCCTTTTTCCAAAAAAAGGGGTCACCTATGAGCGTGCTACTCTGAGCTCGGATTTCTCCTCTCATATGAGACTGAGTTCTCTGTTTTTTCCCCAGAGCGCTCCAGTATTGTTTCCGCAGATCGAGTTGGTGACTCTCAATCATACTGTTTTGAGATGCAACATTCCATTTATGAGGTGCTCTATAGGAATGCCACGAGAGCCCCTCCTTAAAACAGTATTGGAAATCCATGCTATGGTAAGTGTGCACGTGAAGTCTTTGCACACTTTCTAAAATCCACACTGTGATAAGTTTTTGCATGCTAGTATTCTGCGTTCTTTCTATAATCCTATATGGTGAGGGCTTCGCGCGGTTGTTTCGTGCCCTTTCTTGCGTTAGTGAATGTCCTGTTCATCTTGGGCGGCATTTCACCTATGTATCCTTATCCTAGGTTCTTAGCCGTATCCCTTTAAAGGAATCTTTCCTGATTCCAAGCCTTCAGCTCTACCCTGGGCCGAGGCCCTAACAATTAAGTTGGGTATGTAGCTTAGGCCTTTTGGCTGTAAGATGTACTGTCACAGACAGCCATCTAAACGTCCCAGGGGCAACTCCCATGGAAATGGTAGAGTTGGTACTTAGTGCTCCCCATGTTTTTGGCCTGCACTCCCCTCAGCATGGCGGCGTGGGTATACGGTTCTCCAAAGCGACTCCTAGAGGATGCAGTTCGAAGTTCCCTCGAAAGGGAACTGTCTCAGGTTACGAATGTAACCATAGTTCCCTGAGAAGGGAACGAGACACTGCATCCTCTAGCTCCCTGCCATGCTTCGGAGGAAAGCTTCAGACGAAGAATTGAATTAACGTGCTCTCCCGGTGCTTATTTATAGTCACGCCGGTAATGACGTCGGAGGCTGTCGCCGGCCAACAAGTTGGTGTTTTTTTCAATGTATGCTTCAGACACGGGTCACGACGAGGTGTTGCCCAAAGCGACCCCTAGAAGACGCAGTGTCTCGTTCCCTACTCAGGGAACTATGGTTACATTCGTAATCTCAGACAGTTTTTGAACATGTGAAACTTCAACAGTTGCATGCACTCATCTTTTATTAATTTACTGCATAAAACACATTTGTGTTTGACTATTGCAGGTGAACCTGTATTTAATGTCATCTAAGTATTTTTGATGGTTTTATTTTGTGTAGTTTCATTCATGATTTTTGAGGATCTCTACACAAACTCTCACTACTTCTGTTTAACCTCAAGTGACATGAATTTGCAACAAACTTGATTCATTTTGTTTTTATTATTTGCATTTGGCATTTGCTTTTCTATTCTCTATGTTCACACTCATGTTCCCTTTTAGATCCTGTTTCCCAAGAAGACTCCTGTGAAGATGAATCTTAATTTTGAGTCTGTCTGAACATCCAGCTCCTGTCACAGGAAACATACATAAATCTGAATCAAGTTTTTAGATATCTGTTCATTTCAGCTTCACTGTGCTCTGGCAGAACGAGGGATTTCTGACGTGAAGAGAGATGATGATGATGATGATGATGATGATGGTGGAAGCGAAACTCTCTTCTGCTCAGCTTTGATGTTCTTTATTTACATGCTGTAATTTTCTCCATTCCTCAATACTGATCACAATAAAGTTGTATGTGAAACTACTGATTCCTGATTGCTGCTTTCAAGCCATTTGTATTATATAAAGTGCAAGTACTTGGAAATGTGGGGGCAATGTTATATGTGAAATTTATTTTTATATAAATATTTTGTATGCAATACTTATTAATTTTATTTCTAGATGGTTTATATTTTAATGTAACATTCTTTTATTTCAAGCATTTTTTTACTGCAGTTTGCTATTTTCATTTATTTTGTAAAATGTTCTTCTTTTTCAGATATTGTGAAGTTATTAGTATTAAGAAAAAAATTAAAAAAATCAACGAAAATTGCAATATTAAAAGGTGCAGCCTCATGTATCCTTATGAAGAGTAAGAGGACTTATAAGTGCTGACATTTTTAGCTATCATTCACATGTAATGATAAAATTTCTAAACACTCGATGTCAGCAGCAGCATGTTTACTGATGCTATGACAAACAAGCAAGTTTAATAAGTTTTAATATTGATGATAAAATATCACATGGTACACTGTAAAATATATGATCAGCCAACATGTTTTATCCATCACTTTAACTCATAATTTACCAGTTTCACTAAATTTTAAGTTATATGGGATTCAACTAGACAACATTGAAAAAAAAAACATCTCAGGTTACAAATGTAACCATGGTTCCCTGAGTAGGGAACGAGACACTGCGTCCTCTAGGAGGCGATATGGGGGAACACCTCGTCGTGACCCGTGTCTGAAGCATACATTGAAAAAACACCAACGAGTTGGCCGACAACAGCCTCTGACGTCACTACCGGCGCAACTATAAACAAGCACCGGGAGAGAACGTCATTCACTTCTTCGTCTGAAGCTTGCGTCCAAAGCATGTCAGGGAGCTAGAGGACGCAGTGTCCATGGTACCATGGTAACATTCACAACCTGAGAGGTTCCCTTTCAAGGGAACTTCGAACTGCGTCCTCTAGGGGGCACTATGGGGAACAGTATGCCCACTGAACATAGAACCAGCCAAAAATATTATAGGTCCAGCATAGGAGACTTATGCGAGATGTAGGATTGTAGTACTTCTCAAGACATTGTACGGACTCAAGACATTTTTCTATCATCTCGGACTTGTCTCAGACTCATTGCATTGGCACTCGGACTTGTCTTGGACTTTGTCTTTGGACTCACCAAATGTTCTCGTTGGTCTCGACCACGTTTGTGTAACGGGTATGGAAATTAATGTTAATTTCATTTATAGAATTACACAAAAACTGTGCAAAATTTATACCTGAATATGTATGTCTGTGTGTGCACTTTCCCCTTTAAATTTCTGACGGAAGAATTGATTTTAATTTCCTGTCTTTGCGCCTCCTCTTCCCTTTCTGCGCTGTCTGTGCATGGGAGAGGTGGGTTTCTAATTGGCTCTGATCAATCTAATTTCATCTTTGCTTTAAAAATCACTTTTATACTTTAAAACTCTATTTAAATCATATATAATATTATTTTACATGTATATTTGATTATGTCTGCATTTTCACTTAATTTAATCCGTTTTCTGTGAATCGATGAACTTGAAGCATGTGCTAATTGTGTTGCACTTGACCTCCATTTAACAGAAAAGACAAGGGCGAAAACACACTGTAATAGACTTGTGTTATGTTTAACAGGTATGTTGTTTTGTCACTTGTTTCATTTTGTATGAAAATTGTATACCATTTCCTCTTCCCCTTTCTGCGCTGTCTGTGCATGGGAGAGAAAAGACAAGGGCGAAAACACACTGTAATAGACTTATGTTATGTTTAACAGTAAATGAAGAACCGTCAACTGATGTCCGACTGGTTACTGAGAAAAAAACACAACGCAGATTACACCGGTCACATTTGCATGATGTCGCAACTGAAAACGTGGAAAACGCTAGGCGCGCCACTTTCTCCTTTTATCCAAAGCCCTCTGTAGCCTGTGCTATATGCTCGTGCTCCAGTGGCGTCTGCTGTTGCTAGGCAACCATGGCCTGCTCTCCATGAAGACGCATATGTTTTAGCAAAGAATAAATGGATTTCCAGCACTAAAAATCCTTTGCAGTAGCTCTGCTAATAAATTCATTTTAAAAATGTCTATCCTTGTACAGCCATGATCAGCTGTTTCTCCATCTTGGCTTAGCTTTCAATTTAATTCTGGCAAAGGATGTGCATGACCAGCGATGCAATGCTGCGTTCTGTAATCATTTAATTTTCTACCGGTTAGATTGTGTTTTATTTACATATACACCTAGATAGCCTTAAACTTACCACTTACAATAATGAAATACAAATTAATGTTGTACAGTATATGGGTTCCAAGATTGATTTTTACTAGTCGATTAAAAAAGAATATATATATATATATATATATATATATATATATATTCTTTTTATGTATATACTTTATTCTATATATAATACCAGTCAAAAGAAAGTGTCCAAACTTTTGATGGGTACCGTACTATAATATACACTTAGGGCCCTTTACTACACCCGGCACAATGCGATGCAAGGCACAGCGCAAGTGTGTTTGCTAGTTTCAGTCCGGTGCCATTCGCATTTTAATATCCAGCGCCACGTCATTTAATTAGCAAATGCATTTGCGCTCATTTTTACACCCATGGACATGCTGGTCTAAAAAAGAGGTGTGTTCAGGCGCATTGCTGGTGCATTGCTATTTTAAGGAGCTGAAAATAGACTACACCATAGACCAACTCAAACCTGGTTTAAAGTCTGGCACAATGTTTTTACTTTACTTGGTGTTTAAAGAGCGTGTTAGCATAGACGGGTCCACAACGCGAGTACACGCTGCTTATTAAACACAGGGACACACAGCAGCACACAAACATGCCAAATATAAAAAATTTAAGGATTTTTTGTAGGCTAATTAAATACATTTACACTTTTTACACTTTGCATTTCGATTGTTAAAATAGGGCCCAAAGCATATCGCCCATTATAGCAATATCAGCATTTTTTACTCCCTAATATCGGTATCGTCCCCCCAAAAACCCATATTGCTCGGGCTCTACTTACACCCAGCCCACTCTCTCTTTAAACTGTTACAGTCTGAACACTTGACAATAATTGTGGAACACACAACAATAATTGTAAAACACACAACACTATTTATAAACTTATACATTTATTTATCTTACACAGAGAAGAAGAGATTGAGAACAGAAAGAGTGTAAGATGTAGAAGGAGAGTGAGAAGAGAGGGTCGATGGAGGGAACTGAGATAGTCGAAAGAGCAAGAGCAGAAACTGTTAAGACAACATGATCCGAGACTCAAGAGTGAGTCCCTCAATCATTCACATTATTTACTGCCAATATTGCCTGAAGATGCTGAAATATTAGCCAGAGAAATGGCCAGATACAATGCTATATTCCTCTTTTTTATTCTGAAGCTTCAGTTGAAGAGTTGGACGATGTGTAATATTCGTGTTTGTGCTTCTCCATGATGATGCTCCTTTCAGTCAGTATGAGGACCTGCCATTTAAATGATTTATATTCATGTTACTGAGGCTGATGGTTCAGCAGAGATGAAGTAGAGGTAATGAGATCAGTAGAGGTAATGTTTGATTGCACAGAAATGCTAAGGTATCCAAATATATGAGTAAAATTTAAAACTTACCATCACTGTCGTAGTACTAGGAACTTGTCTATCAAAATAAAAAGAGTGATTAATTAAAAACTGTTATGATATTTATAATTTAGTTATAATAAGAAACATAAAGTTTAAATTTCTATGACTGGACTAGATTTATATCAGTGGCTTGCTCTCACCTCTACAGTTCTGATGTTTTTATCTTGAAGTAAATGTATCCAGCAGCAGCTATGATGATTCCCAGCAGTAGTGCAGCAGATTCAATAATGAATAATAGTTGAATATCCCACTCAAACTCAGGGGCCGGTGGGGCTGTGAGGGACAGACATCACTCTGTTAATTCAATGCACCACTAGCCGTGGATTATCCTGCTTATACCATGGGCATTTACCAGCACTGACAGCTTAAAGCTGTTACTGATGTTTACAGTGACATATTTGACTGGAAGGACAACAGTGGTTTCAGCTTGTTAGATGTAGCTTTCTACCTGCTTTGAATCAGAATTTGAGATAGTGTATAAAATTATATAATTTAAACAAATGAATTCAAGTCAGAGCAGCATTTCAGTGCTCCTTAATGTTTCTGTGTGCGTCGTGATCTCTGATCTCTTTGTGTGAGTGATGTGTGTGTACGTGCTTCGATAAACGGCACATTGATATAAAACGGTGGTTTAACAGACTTAGAACTACCTGTGCATTAAAAGACAAAAGAATGCATGCACACATTTTTTTTATATGAAAATAAAAAACCAACAGACTGATGAAAATGTGGAACATTTTCTCAATACACGAGGTCAGGGACATGGGTGAAAATGATGTGCGGAACAACGCAAAACGGGACCTTACTTCCAGCCAATCAGCATGGAGTATTCAGACCATAGTGTAACTGTAAAATATAGAGGGTTGAAGTGTGACAACTGGACAGGTCACATATCTCATCTTGAGGTGTAACTGATGCTGTATTAGTGTAAACATGACACGTGTTGTCTCTTACTCCAGTCGTAGATCATGGGTCTGGTGAAGCTGGCGTGCTCCACCACGCAGGAGATCTTCTCAGCTGATTTGGGAGTGTATTCCAGCATGGTGTGAATCTGGTAGTACCAGTCTCCGTTGGGGAGCTCCTCAGTGGAGGTCACGTCAGAGGTCACCTGCACACCGTCCTTCAGCCAGTAGACTTTGATTGGTTGAGGGTAGAAGTCATACGCGCTGCACTTCACCAGAGCTGGATGTGTGCTGTCACCTGGCATCACTGAACTGAGCTTCACCGTCGGACGCTCTGAAACAACAACAGTCACATCCCAAATCACTTCCTACTGTATGTACTGTCGTCCCATGACAGACTTTCTAAATCTGCTTTACCAAAGAAGAGTTATGAGTCTCGTCACATACCTTTTTTGTTATAGATTGCTGCTTCATAAGGTTTAGCATTAGGCTTACAGTATGTATCAACTGCAGCCTTGAATTGCTGTAAGACTGCTGTATCATTGTTCCACAGTTCTGCAGTTTGTACTCCAAGATCTGAAAACCCCTCGAACATCCCCACAGTGCTGTTGAACTTAATGACTGGATATTTATTGAAGTACAAGCCTTCAATGAACTCCATGTCACTGAGATCAGGAGAGCTGTAGATGCACTGTTTCCATGTGTGGAAATAATATCCATTAGCTGAAACACAACATCATAATCATTAGGATATTAAGTAAAGATCATGTTCCATGAAGATATTTTGGAAATTTCCTACTGTAATATATAAAACTTCAATTTTGATTAGAACAATGCATTGATAAGAGCTTCATTTGGAAACTTTAAAGGCGATTTTCTCAATATTTAGATTTTTTTTTTTTTTGCACCCTCAGATTCCAGATTTTCAAATAGTTGTATCTCAGCCAAATATGTCCTATCATAACAAACCATTCATCAATGGAAAGCTTATTTATTCAGCTTTCACATGATGTATAAATGTCAATTTCAAAAATTGACCCTTATGACTGGTTTTGTGGTCCAGGGTCACGTTTTATTTTTGTTATCTAAAGTATCTATCCAGTACCAACTTTATTATGCTAGATGGTCCACTACCAGAAAACCATCACAACTAACAGCGTTTAAGAAAATGTTGCTCTTAAAAAACACAGCACACACACGTCTACTACTGCTATTACTACTCAAATGAGCTTTTTCTTGAGCATCTCTTAGTAAAGGCTTTTTCTCTCACCTGTTCCTGTGAATACAGACAGCATTAGAATGTGTTGCAAATTCAATGTCATTTTCCCTCTCTCTCTTTCACAACTGAGAGCAGCAAATACACTGTTGATGCTTGTGAGGTCAGAGTCTAAAACAGCTGTCCAATCAGACGCTCCTTCCACATCTGTCAACTGTTGCTACACAATATCCTGCTTGCTTTTAAAACCACGGCTCAAATAAAGGTTAGATTGCAGTAGCACATTAAACACAATGACCCTTCATTCCTGAAAAAAAAAATATTACCAGCTTTCTCAATTATTTATTGAACATCCAGTAATGTAACATACCTACAGTTAACCCTTTCCCTTACTGTTCAGTCAATGTAATAAACGAGCTTGAAGAACCCATGTGCAGCTTAATTAAACAAAACCATAACAAAGACTAGACCTGAACACGAACATGGACTCACCAGACATCAACACTAGATGAGAGACAGTGGAAACATGAGGGCAATTTTAACACAAGACTAATAAGTTAATAAGTGTCCATACGGAAACAAATAAAATAAAAGACAAGATAGTACAAACAAGACCCAAAACCAACGGTGTTGTATTCATCCTGATTATTCATCCAAAATAACTGACAAATGTACCAGGATTTATTTGGCTTTATTTTATATTTACATCAATAACAAGTGTTTTATATAAACACTAAGAAAACTGTATGGTAAATAGCTATATGGTTATTTTTAAGTATTCTGATGGTTTCAGTGAGCATTCTGTAAATGTTGTCAGTGAAAATGAAGTTAGTCCCATTTTTCGTTTGATGGGAACAGAACTGGAACTGATGTTGACTCTGTGTGGTTTCATTGTCTTGGTTTTGTTTCCCCTGTTCCCCTTTTTCCTACGCTCCAGGGCGTTAGTTTCGATAGTTTCTGATTTATCACATCCCAGTTTCTGTTCCAGTTATTTACCTCACACTATTTATAAGCTCTTAGTTTCTCTCAATTTTGATGGCCATCATGTTTCTTTATCAGTACCTTTTTATTAATTTCTTCTCAATATGTCTATTTCAGAAGAATCTTAAATCACTGTAAAATGAGCAATGGTTCCAAGGCAACTTTGGGAAATTTTGCAATCAACTTGGAACCAGACACAGGGCTTTCGACTGATCTAAAATATCCAGAAAGATATTTGTCACTCATTCTCAATTGAAAAGTGCCCAAGCAACATTGTTGCCCTGTGTCTCATCAGCCTGTCTCCATGTCTCTTCAGTCTCTGTGTTGTTGTTGTTGTTTTTTGGCATATGTGACATATGGAGAATATGTCTCACACGTTTCGGGGGCCCTAAGCAGTTTTTTTTTAAAAGGGGCCCCCATACCTACAGTTTCACCTAATAACTCGCTTCCCATCTCAATGTACATATCCTACACTGACACCTAACTGAAAAGTTTTAACATTTTGTTTTACTCAATATATTTATACTTCAAGCTATAGATAGGAAAATATGTTTGGGTAGCTGACAAATATGCAGTAAAATAACTACTCCCTGCAAGTAATTAAAGTTGTCAGTGGAGTTTAAAAACAGCATATGTGTCACACACCTGGACTCATTTAGCTTGTTTTTGCCCGTGACCCAGTTTCTGTCTTCCGTGTTTAGTTTGATTAGTTCTCAGGTGTCTATTATCTTCCTCATGTGTTCCATGTCCCTGTTAATTTAATGATTCCATCCACCTGTGTTTCCCCAATTATCTGTTGTACATAAGCCTTGTCCTTCAGTTCTGTTTTGTCGGGTCTTCTCACTTGTGACATTTGCTACTTACGTGTGTCTACCTCTGTGCTCCATGTTGGATATCCCCTGTGTTGGATATATTAAAAGCCTTATTCCGTTTATCCTCGACTCCGTATTCCTTCAGGCAGCGTAAAACCGTGACAGAAGACCCGACCTAAAGAAGAAGATAGAAAACTGCGTGTTTTTTCCCTCCGTTTTGTTTTTGTGTTTTCAAAGTCTTTTTGTTTCGTAGTGTTCTATGGATCCCCTCTATCGTCCCGAATTCCTCATCCTCCTGCTGAAGCAGGAAGGACGTTCTCTCGAGGACCATACCAGACAGTTTCTCCTATTAGCTAATGCCACCAGCTACCCGGACGGCGCGCTCTGCACCTTCTACAACACCAGCCTGAACTCCAAATGCAGAGCGTTGTCGTCCGAAGATGGTCCTCGGGAGGATTTCGCCGCATACGTGGAGTGGACTCTGGCGAGAAATGGCTCATCTTTCACCTTCAGCCCCATAGAGGATCTCGCCAGTCCCACTCCCTACCCAGAGACCAGCCAGCCACCATCACGCCGCACGGAGCCAGAGCCCACCGCAGCCGCAGAGCCCGAGCCATCCACTGACAGGGAACAGGATCTCGAGAGCGCGACTGACCAGGTGTGTGAGCCGGCAACACCGTGCATCGTGGGAGTCCTCGTGGAGATCGAGGGCGTGGAGGAAAGCCCTGCCCACACTCCTGCGACTGAGGGTGAGCTATATGCAGTCTCTGAAGATCATATGGAGCAAGTTCTGGATCTGATGGACTGGTCTATGGAGGTAATCCCTAATTTTCCTGTTTCCCCGCTGGTTCCGTCCAGCCCTGATTCCCCTGTATACCCTCTCAGTCTCCCACTCCTACCTCCTCCAGTCATTTCCTCTGCTCCATTTCCGCTGGATCCGCCCAGCCCTGAGTTTTCTGTTTCTCCGCTGGTTCCGCCCAGCCCTGAGTTTTCTGTTTCTCCGCTGGTTCCGCCCAGCCCTGAGTTTTCTGTTTCTCCGCTGGTTCCGCCCAGCTCTGAATCTTCTGTTTCTCCGCTGGTTCCGCCCAGCCCTGAATTTTTTGTTTCTCCGCTGGTTCCGCCCAGCCCTGAATTTTCTGTTTCTCCGCTGGTTCCGCCCAGCTCTGAATCTTCTGTTTCTCCGCTGGTTCCGCCCAGCCCTGAATTTTCTGTTTCTCCGCTGGTTCCGCCCAGCTCTGAATCTTCTGTTTCTCTGCTGGTTCCGCCCAGCTCTGAATCTTCTGTGTCTCCGCTGGTTCCGCCCAGCTCTGAATCTTCTGTGTCTCCGCTGGTTCCGCCCAGCCCTGAATCTTCTGTGTCTCCTGTATTCCCTCCCAGCCTCCCTCTCCCGCCTCCTCCCAAACCTGCTGGTCCCTCTACTCTTTCGCTGGTTCCGTCCAGTCCTGATCCTCCTGTCCTTCCTCCCATCCTTCTCCTCTCTCCTCCTCCTAGACCAGCCAGTTCCTTGTCATCCCTGCTGGTGCCAGTCAGTCCCGCAGCTCACCCTCAGTCCGCGCCATCGGGGCGCGATGGTTCGCCGCTGGACTGCCAGTCTCCAGCTCCGCCTTGGCGCGTTAAGGCCCTGTCTCCGCCTCCAGCCTCCGAGCCCTGGACTCCTCCTCGGTCCTTCGACCCAGCGGCTCCGCCTTGGCTCTTAGCTCCCTCGTCTCCACCGTGGCCTGTCATCCCACCTGCTCCACCGGGCTCCCTCGTCCCTCCGGCTCCACCTTGGTCAGTCGTCGACCATCCGCCGCCTCGGGACTCCACTCCTCTGGTTCCACCTCGTCACTCCATCCCTCCGGCTCTGTCAGGCTCCTCCTTCCCTCCGGTTCCACCTCCATCCTCGGTCACTCCGGCTCCACAGCGGTCTGCCAGGACCCCGCCTCCACCTTGGTCGCCTGAGCCTTCAGCTCCACCTAGGCCCTCCGGATCCTCGACGTCACCCTGGCTCTGCGGCTGTGCTGCTCCATCTTGGGCTCCTCACCCACCGGTGCAGTCTCCGCCTGTCGGCCCCCTGGTGTCGTCGACCCTTCCTTCACCATGGCTCCTCCCGCCGTCGACCCCACCTTGGATCTCCGTCCTGGCTGGTCTCTGGTGGACCATCTGGCTCCTCCTGCTCCTGTCTCCTCCCTGGCTCCTTCCTCCGTCGTCTCCTCCTTGGCTCCTCCTTCTGTGGTCCCTGTCTGCTGGCCCCCTCCTGGGAGTCCGTCCTCCACCGGAACCTCCTCCCAGGTTCCCACCCATGCCTCCCTCTGTTGTTTCTACGGTGCGAGGACGCACCTACCGGGAGGGGGGAGTACTGTCACACACCTGGACTCATTTAGCTTGAAACAGTCGAGCAACATAGAAGGACAGCAGCTTGTGAGTGTTTTGTCTTGTTTTCTCATCAGACTAGTGTGTGATCATCATTGCTAGAAAAGTTTTTGGTTTAAATTGTGTGTGTCTTACCCTGGTTAAATACGTGCTGAAAGTGGTGCATGGTTTTGCGTTTGCCTATCGCGGGACTGCCTGGTTTCGATCTGCTAAATAGTGAGGCGTGGCCAAAGCCAGTGAAAGTACTTTAATTAGCTGTTTGTAAAACACTTGTCAGAAGAAACAGTCGAGCAACATAGAAGGACAGCAGCTTGTGAGTGTTTTGTCTTGTTTTCTCATCAGACTAGTGTGTGATCATCATTGCTAGAAAAGTTTTTGGTTTAAATTGTGTGTGTCTTACCCTGGTTAAATATGTGCTGAAAGTGGTGCTTGGTTTTGCGTTTGCCTATCGCGGGACTGCCTGGTTTCGATCTGCTAAATAGTGAGGCGTGTCCAGCTGACTTCAATCACAGGTAATCAGGCTAATACAAAGCACTAGGTTTCACCGCGGCAGCGGTCGCGGCAACCCTCGTGTGAACCCTCCTCGTGTGAAGACCGAGTGTAAAGACAATCGACTCTACCTGCGCGACTCCACCGAGCAAGGACACTGACAGGGCACTTGAGTATTGCTTTTCTCTTTATTTACTTTTTTGTATAGCCTCTCAAATATATCTTACACTTGTAGTCACTATGTGCTTTCAGATCTCTACTATCACTACTAACACTCGGAGAGCACGCTATGTATGTCGCAGGAAGGCCTGTCTGACAAACTTACGCCATGTCCCTCTGACCTCTACTACTATGCTCTCTATTCCAGTTGGTCTCTGGAACTGCCAGTCTGCAGTTAACAAAGCAGACTTCATTTCTTCTATTGCTACTCATTCCGGTCTCAACCTCATGGCACTGACAGAGACTTGGATCAAACCTGAAGATACTGCCACCCCTGCAGCCCTCTCCACTAATTTCACTTGTTCCCACACTCCTCGCACCACTGGGAGGGGTGGAGGTACGGGTCTCCTTATATCCAAAGAATGGAAATTTGATCTTCAGCCATCACCTACAGGTACTGGTTCATTTGAATCACATGCCATTACTGTAACCCACCCTGTTAAAATCCACTTTGTGGTCATTTATCGTCCCCCAGGTCAACTGGGAAACTTCTTGGAGGAGTTGGATGTGCTGCTATCAAACTTTCCTGAAGATGGTACTTCTCTGGTACTGCTTGGTGACTTCAACATCCACCTAGATAAACCCCAGGCTGCTGACTTCAAAACTCTGCTCACCTCATTTGATCTCAAGCTAGTGTCTACTACAGCAACTCACAAATCAGGCAACCAACTGGACCTCATCTACACGCGCTGTTGCTCTGTGGACACCTCTTCAGTTGCTCCACTGCACACCTCTGATCACTTCCTCATTACTGCTAACCTAGCACTTACTCCTGAAGTGGCACACACTCCAACGCAGGTCACCTTTCGACGGAACCTACGCTCACTCTCTCCATCTCGCCTATCTGCTGTGGTTTCATCCTCTCTTCCACCACTCTCTCAGTTTTCTGCTCTGGACACGAACAGTGCTACGGACACTCTTTGCTCCACTTTAACATCTTGCTTGGACAACTTTTGCCCACTGTTGTCTAGACCAGCACGCACTGCCCCATCTGCCCCCTGGCTGTCTGAGGTTCTCCGTGAACATCGCTCTAAACTAAGGGCTGCAGAGAGGAAATGGCAGAAATCAAAAAACTCTACGGACCTCAGTGTGTATCAATCTCTCCTCTCTTCCTTCTCTGCAAATGTCTTCACAGCTAAAACATCCTACTACCACAACAAAATTAACAGCTGCAATGATGCTTGGACACTCTTCAAGACTTTCTCTTCTCTTCTTAATCCGCCGCCTCCGCCTCCTCCATCGACTCTTACAGCGGACGACTTTGCAGCTTTCTTCACAAATAAGACAAGATCCATCAGTGACCAATTCTCCACACCGCAGACCGAGGACAACGTCACAATGACGGATGCACACACTTTATCCTCCTTCTCCCCACTCTCAGAGATGGACGTCTCCAAAATTCTCCTGTCCAATCATCCTACTACTTGTCCACTTGATCCAATCCCCACTCACCTCCTTCAAGCGATCTCTTCTTCAGTCATACCTTCACTTACTCACATTATCAACTCCTCTCTTCACTCTGGAACATTTCCCTTAGCATTCAAGCAGGCTCGGGTAAGCCCACTGCTCAAGAAACCATCTCTAAATCCAGCGCTTCTTGAAAACTACAGACCGGTATCCCTTCTTCCATTCATTGCAAAGACACTTGAGCGAGCTGTGTTCAACCAGCTTTCTATGTTCCTTGGACAGAACAACCTCCTGGACAGCAACCAATCTGGCTTCAAAAGTGGCCACTCAACTGAGACTGCTCTGCTCTCGGTTACTGAAGCCCTGCGACTAGCAAGAGCAGCTTCAAAATCCTCGGTACTCATCTTGCTGGACCTGTCTGCTGCTTTTGACACTGTTAATCACCAGATTCTCTTGTCCACCCTCAGAAAGATGGGCATCTCTGGAACTGCTCTCCTGTGGGTTAAGTCCTACCTCTCTGACAGATCCTTCAGTGTGTCTTGGAGGGGTGATGTTTCAAAGTCACACCACCTTGCTACTGGGGTTCCTCAAGGCTCAGTACTTGGACCACTTCTCTTCTCCATCTACATGACATCTTTAGGATCTGTCATTCAGAAGCATGGCTTTTCTTATCACTGCTATGCTGATGACACCCAACTCTACTTCTCATTCCAGCCAGATGACCCGACGGTAGCTGCTCGCATTTCAGCCTGTCTGAGTGACATTTCTAGCTGGATGAATGACCATCACCTTCAGCTTAACCTTACAAAGACTGAACTCCTGGTGATTCCAGCTAACCCATTGATTCATCACAACTTCTCTATACAGCTGGGCTCGTCAACCATAACTCCTTCGAGGACAGCCAGAAACCTAGGTGTTGTGATGGATCATCAATTAAGCTTCACTGACCACATTGCTACAACGACCCGGTCCTGCAGGTTTGCCTTATACAACATTAGGAAGATTAGACCCTTCCTGTCAGAGCAAGCAACCCAGCTTCTTGTCCAAGCTCTTGTTCTCTCCAGACTGGACTATTGTAATGCTCTCCTGGCGGGCCTTCCTGCATGTACTGTCAAGCCTCTGCAAATGATCCAGAATGCAGCAGCGAGGGTTGTCTTCAATGAGCCAAAAAAAGCTCATGTTACTCCTCTCCTCATCAGGTTACACTGGCTACCAGTAGCCGCTCGCATCAAATTCAAGGTACTGATGCTTGCCTACAAGACGACCACTGGCACGGCACCAACTTACCTAAACTCACTGGTTAAATCCTATGTGCCCTCCAGAAGTTTGCGCTCTGCAAGTGAACAACGCCTTGTGGTGCCATCCAAAAGAAATTCAAAATCACTCTCACGGACCTTTTCCTGGACTGTGCCCAGCTGGTGGAATGACCTCCCAATCCCAATTCGTACAGCTGAGTCTTTACTAATTTTCAAGAAACGTCTGAAGACTCATCTTTTTCGCCTGCACTTAACCTACTAACACCAGTACTTTTCATTTTCTTGTCTTTGTTCATTTAATAAAAAAAAAAAAAAAAAAAAAAGAAATCCTGGCTATGCGTTCTATACTAGACTAACTGAGACTTGTCATGGCACTTGTATACTGTTGTTGTTCTCCTGTTGACCTGACTGCTTCTATTGTTCTCATTTGTAAGTCGCTTTGGATAAAAGCGTCTGCTAAATGATTAAATGTAAATGTAAATGTTTTTGCCCGTGACCCAGTTTCTGTCTTCCGTGTTTAGTTTGATTAGTTCTCAGGTGTCTATTATCTTCCTCATGTGTTCCATGTCCCTGTTAATTTAATGATTCCATCCACCTGTGTTTCCCCAATTATCTGTTGTACATAAGCCTTGTCCTTCAGTTCTGTTTTGTCGGGTCTTCTCACTTGTGACATTTGCTACTTACGTGTGTCTACCTCTGTGCTCCATGTTGGATATCCCCTGTGTTGGATATATTAAAAGCCTTATTCCGTTTATCCTCGACTCCGTATTCCTTCAGGCAGCATAAAACCGTGACAATATGAAGACAAAGGACATGAGGACAAAGTTTTAAGTGTCATAATGTTCATATGCTTTTAGAAATATATGAATGAATAAATGATTGGCAATTACTAAAACAGACACTTGTAAAATTATGCCTGAGGTATTTATTACAAATTGTATGCTTTTCTTTTTAATTGATAAAAGTTAAATGAACATCCTTGAGACAGTCACACCATAGGACAATTTTAAGATTTAGCTCAAAAATCTAAAATAATAATAATAATAATAATAATAATAATAAAATCTAATAACAAAGCAGTTTTTATAACAATGGGCCCACGTAAGACAAATACATTTAAAATGACAATATGAATTATTATTACAAATGTTTTTTTCTCTTGTGTGACAGTAAAAATGCCATGTCATGTCAACAAGACATTTAAGTAAACTTTTAAAACTAAAGAGTTTACATTTTTTTAATTAAAGAGTGTAATATTGCTTAAGAGAAATATATCAAAATTGTGTGAGATTAATGCTTTTAGCAAAAACACTTGGTTATGAAAATTACATTAGAGTGTAATAATAATAATAATTAATTTTCTTGGCTGGCATGACAGGCCAAATTAAAATGCAAAAATAATCAAATATAAGGGTTCACAAGAATGAGACTAGAAAAGATTTTTACACTATTTTAAGAAATCTTCGTTGATGAAAAACATGCCTGAAATATAGTCTGCAGGTGCATTTGTAATGTTTTAACTAATGCCATCTCAGTTCTGCATTTTGAGTATGAATTATAATATGCAGTAATGGACAATACTCAAGCACTGTAAAAGATTTTGCGAACTGCCTTGTGATTTCATGAGTCTCTTCAGAGCTATAGAATTGTTCTTCCAGGTTATGAGTTTTTTTTTTCTCACAAATTAATAATTGAAATAAAAAATAAAAAAAAGTTAATCGTTTTATTAAGTGTGACCATAATCAAGTAGGCTACTCTCTCAATACTCAAATCAAAGCACAAACAGAAACCATAATTTTCTTCAAGCAAGATACAGAACTAGGAGATGGTTATTACTACACATCCAATTATAATTACAGACTAGATTTTGTGTGCAGCCTAATTTGAACGCTCAAGCTCAGTGCTGCTGTTGCCATCTCCACCATCATTTCACCTTACTCCTGTGATTGCTGTCTGAAGTCCTGACACGGGGCCCTTTCAGGTGCTTATATCGCTTATTAGGTAGGTGCACATAAGTGGTCCGCAGGTACGACCAAAATAAAAAATGTGCAATATAAATATGTTCTGACAGCGCATTTGCGTACTGACATGGTTGACAGCTGTTAATACACAATTACCATTTTAGATTGACAAACTGTACTATACAATATTTCTTTTCAAACTGAGATCATAAATCTTGGCTATCCCGTGCTGTTTTCAAAGCACAATGCAAGACTAACATTGATTCACTGATTCACTTTAATCAGCAGCAGCGCTAAATCCAGGAGCGTATACTTACTTGCCGGCAACCCGCCAAGATAAAAGCCTGCTGAAAATAATGAAAATGCTTTTATTTATTTGATTTTAGATGCTTTTATCAAAAGCGATTTATAATTGGAGAATACATAAAGTGATTTTTCTTAAAGATGCAAACAAAGAAAGTAGTAGTAAATAAAAAAGTTTATTTTTAAGTTTTCTATTAAATAATTGTATTTGCATTTAAAACTAGGCCTACCTTTTTATTTTTAATAAAATTATCACACATTATTATTTAGTTTATTCTTTTATTTATAAAAATTAATAAATAAAGTGCAATAATATTATAACTATTTTAAACCATAGTATTATAAATGTATATATGTATATATATATTTTTATGTATTATTATTATATAACATAATACATATAGTATTAGTATTTATTATTTATTGTGTATATTTAAATACAAACACATGCATGGAAATATTTGAGAAAAAATATGTTATGTTTATATATTAAATATACTTATAATATAAATTATATTAATATAAACATGTATAAATACATATAATTATGTAAAAATATATATACTGTATGTTTGTGTATTTATATAGACATATTATACACAGCACACACACATATACTAAATAAACAAAAACTTTTTTTGGATCCGATTAATGGTTAGACAGGACTAATTTATAAATATATATTAGATTATATATTAGATATTGATTATATATAGATATAGATATATCTGAAATATTAATGGAAGAGATTTAAAGATGCACAATGTAAAAAATATTTTGTACAAAATATGAAAAATTATTAGTATAAGTGCTTCATTATTAAGCAACAATGAGCTGTGCTTTCAATGACGACGCAAAAGTTTCAGCAAAGGATAAAAGCATTTTCAGGACCGAAAATCTAGTGCAGTAGCTAGATTAATAAAAAAATGTGACTCGACCATGTCGCACTAAATTTTTAATAACAAACTTGAGAAGACTCGTGCAGATTCCTTTACTAACCACTAGGGCAAAAAACTGACATAGTGCGGCAAAAAGAAACATTTCAATCCGTGACAAAAGCAATTACATGAAGTATGAAAGTAGCAAAAGCTTCTTGTTTAAGTCACTCAAAATCAAACAACGATTTATGTTACATTTGCAGTTCATCAGATAATCTGAGCAATAACGTGTAGATATAATTATGAACAGTGCTACACAGCGATAAAAGATTACATGAAATTATTTAATCAACTTTCGAGGTTCAACCAGATTGTTGCATTTATACATCTATCTATCTTCAACACCAGCATCACAGAAACATTGCATCATTGTATTCAGAATCCTCCAAAAGCTCTCTTTATCGGTAGGTCCACTGCTTGAAAAGTTTTTCTTTTTTAGCCGTGTCCTTGTTGTCAGTTGCAGCTCCTTTAATAAAGAAGAAGATTCCCGTGGCTGCTCCCAGCAGAGCCAAGGTGAACCCTGCTCCACAGAACACCGCCGGACCTAGACGGGCCGGGACCGCAGCCATCTCTGGGACACCTGTTGATCATTGGAAGAGGTGTGAATGTTACACTAGTCAGTGCTGTAATGCTGATGTCATTCGTCACATAATGATCATGTATATGGAAAACAACTGGAAATAGGAAGATTTAGTATCTTTTGATTTGATTTCGACTTATTTACCCCATATTTTGGTCTGCACTTGGCCCTGAAGGGCTCTGTGGTTCACCGTACAGCTGTAAATGTCTTTCTCTTTGGGAACAATATCCATAGAGGAGAAGATGTGGAAGGTGCCATCATCCCTCGGTCGGTACTGACTCGTACTAACTCCATTCTTCACGATGACATTGTTCTTGGTCCACGAGATGTTGACCGGCGGAGGAAAGAAGCCCGTAACGTGACAGACGAGGGAGTTCTGAACACCCAGCTGAACATCATTCTTCGTATAGATGGACGTCTCGGGGGGGTCTGGGAACACACGAAACAGAGTTGAACCTTGTAGGAGTGAATCTGAGCTCATTCAAAGACATCTATACACAGGAAAACCAGTCTTCTTCTCTTGATGACACTGAATGCATAATATGGAATTACTGAATGTAAAAAACTGAACATTAAGAAATATGTTACAGGAAAACTTCACATCATACCCATTTCCTCTGGAGGGCTCTTGTAAGCTTTAATGCATACAGCTAAGTTTTGCTGGCATGTTTCTTGTTCTGTAACGCTTAAATCATAAAATCCTGGAAAGAGCAAAGCATCTGCAAAATTTGGTAATGTATTTACTCCCATCTTTTGAATAAAGTCAGCATGCCATATCTCATCTCCATTAGATCCACACATGGATTCTTTTTCTGTCTCAGAACATCCATTAATTTTGAAATCCTTGTGTATAACTGAAATGGAACAAACATCAACAGACAAGAGATAAATTAGAAACATCCAGAAGCTGAGAGAAATAAAGGATGAACTGCAAATCATGCTTTTCTTACTTAGTATCTTTATCATGTTTTCCCCCTTGTTTTAAGCAAGAACTCACTTGTTTTTGACACAAGTGCTAAGTTTTTCATTGATTTACTACACACCAGTTCTTTGTAAATGCAAGGATGTCCTCTACAGCTGATTTTAACATCCACTTATAATGACCACTCGTAGTCAACTAGTCATAAACTGTTTGAATAGCAAGGTGATCAAAATACATCTCCAGAAGTAAACATATCACAGTGTATAAAAAGCTTACTCAAAGTATCAGCGTGCTTCATTAAATCATACATCCTTGTAGAGGCTTTTCACATTTAAAAAAATCTGTGGAAGTATTTTTCTATACTTACACTGAGCATCAGCTGAGAGACAAACAGCGAGGGTAAGAATGGCCAGATGCAGCTCCATCTTTACCGACAGACAGCAGTGGAACAACCAGAGACACAGACATTGTGAGGTGAATGAGAGTGGGCAGGAAACCCTCCCTGTCAGTTCAGTTCCGGTTTCAGATGCTCACTCTCCACTCAGGATTTGGCCCTCGCTGTGACACTGCTGTATCCAGAAACAAACTGTTCCAGCTCTCAGGCTACAGTCATAAGACTCATCTGGTCCTGTCAGGACCACTATCATCACCAATGAATTTAAACAATGGAAACAAACACTTGCGACCCGTACTATGAACTCCTAACTACTGCACTGTCTCACAGTTTGACAGGTATATTATTGGAAAGCGTCATGTGCTGTTGTGAATAATTAAGAGCAGTGTATTTTCATAGGATAAGAAAACTCAGTCTCATAAATAATTATGAGACACCGACACTTCATTAATATACTATAGTCCATTGCAACGTCACAATCTGTGACATCGTGAACAAACAGAGAAGATTTTAAACCCGGAAAACTAAAATAGCGGAAAAATGCTCAAAATTACTTTATCATTTATTTAATAAAGAAATATGAATTGTACCTTCAGCTTTATTATTTCACTAGTACCGGACAGAGACTGAGACGGTGCCGATGCATGTTATGCTAAACTAAAGACCAATAAATTCATTAAACAATTATTATTGTTTGGGATTTAAGACAAGCCTGGGGCTGTCCGTAATTTAAGAAGTTATTTACGATGATTTTTAGATTAGATTAGATTAGATTAGATTCAACTTTATTGTCATTATGCAGAGTACAAGTACAGAGCTAATGAAATGCAGTTAGCATCTAACCAGAAGTGCAAGAATATAGTGTTTTATATACATAAAAGTGCAGAGTAAGTAAAGCTATGATATACAGAATGTACAGTGGAGTTGCTATATACAATATTGATCAGAGTATATACAGAATATAAATATGAATGCAATGTAGATATTGTATGTACATTATGAACAGAGCAATGAAGGATTATATATACATTATGAATAGCAGGAACGTGAGAACAGTGGTAATAAATACAGTTGAATGAGTGTGCAAAGTATTGTTGAACAATCTATTATATGCAAAATAACAGCAGTGTAATGATTTTTAAGAAGATTATATTCAAGAATTTAAATTCTTCTTAGGTTTTGTCTTAAGAACAATCTTAAGAAAAAAGATAAGAACATAGCGAGATATTTAAGGGATAAAGTTGGATGTCCTCCAGTGGTGGAAAAGACAATGTCAAGAATTTGCGAGATTAAGCAAAGTAACACGCCATGTACTTTTCATTACAGCTTCCAGTGCACCATCCGAGAGGGCTTTCAGTATTTGTGGTCACATACTGCAGCAGAGACGGATTAACATGAAGCCCTCGTCAGTGAACCAAATGTTGTATTATTAAATTGTATTTTTTCTTCTGTAAAGTTTGGCATGTCACCATGGCTTATCTATTTACAATTAGTAGACAGGAGTCTATTACATGCAAAAGAAAATATTAATGATATAATATAGGGTTATAAATAAGGATTCACAACAGAGATGGCTGCTGTGATATGCTCAGATTCTTTCTCAGCATTATAAAGTCGAATTAGTGGAAGATCCTCAAGACAACATATTCTATATGAAACTGTTTTGTATAAGATAAAAATTCTGTGCAAGTTAAATTCATGGGGAAGCAATATGTGTTTCATGTGTACATGTGGGAGTAGACTGAAATGAGAAAGTGGATCGTCTAGTAAAGGAGACGTAATCTTCTATAGAACTGAATATTCCACTGTATAAAGAAGTTAAGGCTATAATTAGAACAGCTATAAAAGGCAAATGGCAAGTACAATGGAATGAAGAGGAAAGGGGAAGACATCTTCAGATTCAAAATAAAATTGGTGATGAAAGAGGAAGTTGTGGCACTAGAAGAGAAGACACAATCATTAGCAGACTTTGACTTGGGCATACAGCTCTTAAATTATTCCCTGTATAAAATGAACAAACACGAGTCTGGGAATTGCAGTCTATGTGGATTAGCAGAAACTGTAGAACATCTATTAGTATATTGCACTGCTTATCAAAATGAAAGGATAATACTGGTGAAAGTGTTAAAAGAAATGGGGATAGGAAATATTATGCTGAATAATGACTTGGAAGTTATAGAGTATATAAAGTATTATTAAAATATTTAAGAAAGATTCACCTGTTTAAGAAGAATTGGAGGCCAGTTTATTATTTCTGGTGCTTTCCATAAGTTTTTTTTTTTACTTTCTCTTTCTCTCAGCTTAGTTTTTCTTCCCGTTTCATCAGTGAATTACTCTCCAGCTCAGTAGGTGACGGGAATGCACCTTTTTGTTTGTTTGCCAACCGCAATAAAAAGCTAGAAGCAGAAGAAGAAGTGTGGGTAAGGAGAGGCGAGCTATTCTGATACTCTGGTTAAAAGATCTGTTCCTCCTTAATGTGTTTTGTGAAAAAAAGAATATCTATTTTGAGCAAAAATAGCCATTTTACATAAGTTGAGCACGAATTAGTTCATGTGAATGTGTGTGCAAACTTTGTAGCTAAAATATCCCTTTCAACTGTTTGTTTTGAGAGAGAAGGCCACACTTTTTTTCAAACAGTTTTATTTATTCACAGTTTTGTTAAGACTTTTGTATCCGGCCAAGATAATGAAACCATCTGCGATTGAATAACTAGTGGAAACCTCCCCTCGCCCTAGGTGTGTCGTACCTGCTCGTTATGTGTGAGTCAGAACTGTTTGCTCCTGCTGACATTCCCACATTTACTTACACGGGAGGAACTTCTTGGACTCCATCTGGCTGAATGCTTTTTTCCCATTCACGCTCTTCCAGTTGATCCTCCTCCCAACGTCATCATGGACATGTGGGAAAGGATGTTCCAGGTGACACGTTTTGTGTCATGGCCCCCAACAGTTGCAAGGGAAGAAATCTAAAAATGTAACAAAAATCCTGACATTGTGACATTGGCGCTCCGATTCACTGATTCGATTCATAAAGCTCCGAAGCAGTGTTTTGAAATCGGCCCATCACTATATTGTAGGAAAGTTGTAGTTTTGTTTTTTTGGCGCACAAAAAGTGTACTTGCTGCTTTATAATATTTCGATTGAACCACTGAACTCACATGAACTGTTTTAAATATGTTTTTAGTACCATTATAGATCTTGAGAGAGGAAATGTCATTTCTTTGAATGAAGGCCTCACTGAGCCATCTGATTTGAAATAAATATCTTAATTTGTGTTCGAAGATGAACCAAGGTCTTACGGGTGTAGAACGACATCAGGGGGATAAATGAATGACATTTTCATTTTTGGCTGAACTAACACTTTAACAAAGGGAAAAATTTCCCCTGTGCCATATATTTGATGTTTAGCGTATATAACTGCTTTGGGAAAACTGCATTCAAAAATATATCTGGTACAGTTTGCCCAAATTGCTTAATGGGACCAACAGGTAGTGTAACCTTAAGGCTTGTGCACACCAGGGCGATTATTGCGCACATTTCTCCCCAATGTTTAATGCCTCATGACTAAACAAAGGGTGCTTTTGTGAGTATGCACACCAACACGCAGAACAGCAGGCTTAAGTTTCTGCTGAAGTTACAATAAAACACGAATTGGTGACGCTCAAGCACAAAACGGTCTTGCCGAGCACACGTTGATACCTATTAAGACAACAATGAAGAGAAATCAGTCGATAGAATACCCCATGTTGTCCTCTTCTCTTAACTACGGGATGTATCCAATATCTGCACCTTTTCTGTCGTCTTTCGTCATTCAACAGATTAATAAATTCTTCATCGCTGGAGCTCCTTGTCAGCAGACAGGTATATAGTGCAGGCTGTAAAGTGTAAAGATGTGCATTGCCACCTTGTGTACCAGGGTATTTCTATTTTTCAAAAAGCTCCTCTACTGTCAGGGAGTGAATTTGTATGTTCACTTGGCACATCGCCAGTGAAAATTGCTTGGGCATGAACACAAAGATGCACTGAAAAACGTTATGAAATATGCTTGCGATAAGCTTACTTGATAACCGTCCTGGTGTGCACGAGGCTTTAGGCTTTGTGCCAAAATTATGGTTTGCTCCATTTGTCACTACAACTTTAAATCAGACCCATAAGTAGGGTAACATTTGCACTACACTACTGTGTAATGCTAAGAGAGAGGTGATGGCTATCCAGGTTCATTTAAGAGCAAACCTAAAACAGCTCAATGTACAGCACAAGTTATTTAATAGACATAATATGACTTTCTGATCGTCTGAAAGATCATTAAACATTTCTAAAATGGCTGATAAAAATTTATCACATAAGAAATAATTAACACAGCATGCATTTTTCACTCCCTAAGATTAGCATGCACTGTAAAAAAAAAAATATATATATATATATATATAAATGCTAGAATGTAATGTAGATTTTCAGTGTAATGAGATAGAGTTAAATGAGAAAGAATTTAAAATCACTCACCACACTCAACTTTATATGATTATTATTTGTGGGATTTCTGAGCCACTCCTCAAAATTCTCCACTTCCTCCATTGATGTTAATGGAAAATCCACTGGGTTGTCAGGCATTTCCATGTCTTAGGCTGCCGGGTTCAACTTGCTCGAAATATAATTTACTTTAGCAATTATTTGCTCCTGCTGGTGTTTTATTAATTCCAATAAACTCATAATGTGGACTTCTGCAGCTATAAAAAAAAAAAAAAAACTCATTAAGGCATACTTTCCCCTTAACAGATAGAAAGAGAAATGTATAATTAAAAAAATAATAATAATTAATAAGAGGCCTCTTGAGGAAGTTCAAATGTGCTGTCTAACACACGGGAATGAACGTCATTGGTCCTTAAGGGAAGCTCAAGCATGCTGCGCAACATGAGAATGAACCTCATTGGTTCTTGCTGAAGCTCAAACGTGATGCGTAACATGAGAATGAACCTCATTGGTTCTTGCTGAAGCTCAGAAGTGATGCGTAACATGAGAATGAACCTCATTGGTTCTTGCTGAAGCTCAAACGTGATGCGTAACATGAGAATGAACCTCATTGGTTCTTGCTGAAGCTCAAACGTGATGCGTAACATGAGAATGAACCTCATTGGTTCTTGCTGAAGCTCAAATGTGATGCGTAACATGAGAATGAACCTCATTGGTTCTTGCTGAAGCTCAAACATGCTTCGTAACACGAGAATGAAATCCATTGAGATTTTCTACTCAAATAAAAGTATCATTCAGCCAGTCTGTGTTCCTTCACAATTTATCTTCTCAACGATGAACTGTAATAAATCCAAACATTGATTTCCACTATATTGTTTGCGATTGTGGTTGCTGAATAAATGGGTTTATATAAAGTATTTTTTTGCTCTTATTTTATATATTGCTGTTATGATTTATATCATTTAAATGTATTAATTTAATTTTCTGTATACATTTTTGCAGTATGTGTCTTGTTTTACCAGTTTTGGTAATGTAGAGTGTTAATAGCCTATAATAAATCAGCACACTAGATGAGGTAAAATAAACCATGGGTACAATTCAACATTCTCTTGATATGTGCTTTTATGTGAAAGTGCAATTATTCTGATGAAATGTAAAAAGAATTATCAAATTATAATTATAATTTTGAGCTAAGTAATTGTGACTATTTTTTTGCTCAAACGTTTTCATTGACTACAACTAGATTAAAATGCCCTGACGTTTAGTCAGCTAAAAATGACTTAACCAAAATAGGATAAGGTTGACTAAATATGATAAAAGCTAAACATTTAATTTGACAGGACAAAGACTACAATTAAAAAATAGTTGACAAAATAAACACTATTTGAGTCTTATATCGGATGAGGTATTGCTCACCAGAGCAGGCGATACTGTCTGATCCACTTCTTCCCCCCGTCAGGTTGGTCTGTAGACCTTTCTTGTAGAAGGGTTTTGCTTTTCTGCTGGTGTCTGTGCACAGTGAGCTGGTGAAGTGAGTGTAGGAGGAGCAGCTGTGCCGCTTTTTGGGATAAAAGGTGGTGCTGATATAACAGGAGCTGGTGGTTCGGTTAAGACTTTGGCTGGACCCCTGGCTCTCTTTTTATGAGGATGACTTTCCTCCTCACTGTCATAACAGTTTGATGATAAATAGTATATGAACACATTACAAAAGGGCACAGCTTGCCATTTACAAACTTAATCTCATGCAATCAATGTCTTGCATTTGAATAAGTGACCATACAATGTCATCTCACTTAATAGGAGATAGAAGCGTGATGAAAGTAAGGGGAATTATCACAGGAAAGGCATTAAGATTAAGACACAGGTGATGAGTGGCAGATGTGTGAGAGGGGAAGCATACTGTTTTTGACTGACCGTATACAGAATAAGAAATATATATAAAAAACAACAAAAAGAACAGCATTGCTTCATATTCAGCAGGATTTACACCAGTGTCACATTTTAAACTTTGTTTTTTGTAGTTCTCACCTGTCCCAGAGCATTACCCCATAAGCACCATCACACTCACTAATGCATACAGTATTCATCAACGTGTAATTGACAGCATTATGAAAGATGAAAGTGTTATCAACATTTCAATTTATTATAAGAAACACAAGATGCCAATGACATTTCCAGCTGGAGAGACTCGACTGATAATCATCAACTAACTCAACTAACCAGTCAAGAGCTACATTTAGTCTTAGATGTTATATGAATATGGTCCCTGAAGCATAGGTTTTATTATCTGACAATAATAATAAATAAATAAACATTATAGGCACAAATACAAATGTACTTTTAGAAATTGTTTTTGAAAAAAATGGTGTTATTGTTTTGGCAAGTTTAAATTAAAACATCTATGAAAACTTGTGTGTTATTCCTTTAACATTTTAGTAGATATTTTTTTAAGTATATTTTACTGTGCAATTTCTTACATAATTTTTTAGACCAAACTTTTAATTTGGTGGGTTGTAGACATTTGTAGTGGTGGGTTGTAGTTTCTGTGTTTTTTAATAAACTATTATTATTTTTAGCTATTAGGCCCACTTGAAGTATAGCACACTCTACTGTGCAATAGTACTATATTTCTGTTTAAATTTCTTCAAGTTATACAGAAATTTTATTTTGACAGGTTTTCGTAAAGACATTGCGGTTTCTGTCTGAATACGAATAAATGAAGATAGTTTTATCAAATGTAACGGTGAAATCCTCTCCTAGCGCGCTGGCGTGCACATGCGTACATCATGCGTCAATAAAGTGAAGAGTTGAAAACACCTCTAGTGTTTCAGTGTGTGTGTGTGTGTGTGTGTAGTAATAGTAGAAGAGCACACATTGAGTACTCATTCCCAGAGACGTCTATAACAACACCTTTAATATTCACAGACACTAGTCCAGATCTGATTAAATGTACAGCCCTTCTTTTAATTTGTTCATTCAAAAATGGCCGAATTCTGTGACGTTCTGCTTTATACAGCAAATCCCATTTGTGACTGAATTCCGCGATTCAATCCGTGTCACTTTGCAAACACAGACGGCATGAATTTATGAATGAAAGTGTGAAAGTTATGACACAAAACGAAGTTTTTACATATCCTCATGCTTTTTAAAACTGGGTAACTTATCACTTAAGAGACTACACCACTGTAACGTTAGTTATTTATCATCTCAAAGTTAGTGCTTTTAATAAAGCTTAATTTCTTGACAGATAATCCATTTTTACCTCTTTCCTCCTGTGTCTCCTCGCGACTCCTGGTCGCACTTTTTTTTTGTTTTTAGTCTTTTGTCTATAGTCTTTTGTCGTCCTCTCGTGCTGCTGCATTTACGGCAGTCGGACATCGGAGATTCGCGAGCGTAAATTTTCAAATTGTCCGTAACTTTTAATCCGTTGCTGCCAACTGGGGTGGCTGCAGGGGTGACAAGGCTTTCTTTTAGGGTGGCATTTGCCACCCCATGCCAACCCGGTAGGTCCGCCCCTGTGTATATACTTACATTGGCTTTGGCCTTCCCTTTGGTTTAATCTCTTCCTCTTACTCTTCAGACTGTAGATCTGATGTGTTACACATCAGAGATTTCTTTAAGAGTTGTTGTGCCTCAAAGTAGTCATCTTAAAATTAAAGATATGTGTTAAACTTCAGTAGTTTCAAATAATCAGAGCAAAAAAGAGCAATTATACACAATAGAACAGCATGAGACCGATTAAAAGGATTTTTTTTCTTCAATTACATAAGGGCAAAATGTTTTGATATTTGCTTACAATAGTCATTTTGATTTAAAAATAATAATAATTAGCATACCACATTTTTTAATAACTCTGACATCATATGTTTTCCAGTCAGGTCCAGGCTCCTCCGAATTTTTCAATGCCCTGTTTACTCTTTCATCATTTCTGTAGTTTGGCCAATAGACAACTCCATCTCTGCACCACGTTTGTGGCACCACTGCTACCGTTTGGTTGATCATGAACTCGATTAAGTGGAACATCCTTAATCGAGAAGGAAAAAAACAAACAGCAACACAGAAATATAACTTTTTTGTTTCAAGAAGTTCTGAAACAATTGTTATTAATCAAATTACAGTTTAAATGTGGCCTTATTAAGCTCAACTGAATCATCAATTAACTGTCAACTTGCTGCGAAGTTACTTTGAAACCATCTGTACCGTATGAATAAAAATGACTTACAATTGTTATCCAGATTCAGACTGCAGTTTTTGTGGTGATTCATGGTGTTGTCTTTTGTCACCCTGCCTGATCCTAATTTTGCATAAACATCTGTCCAGTCAAAACTAATGTGCAACCGCATCAAATCTTACTGCTAATTTATGAACACAACTAAAGAGCTACAACTAAAACTACCATCAATACTACCACCATCATTCTCCCCAGGAAAAAATGACAAGCTAAAAATGGCTTCATCCTTTGCATTTTAACTGCCAATTATAAAAAAAGCTGATAACCCTCTGTAACCTTAAAGATTTAGTTCACCCAAAAATGAAAACAACATGGGGGTGAGTAAAGTAATTTTTTTTTCTCACAGCACGAGACATTCATAAAATGTATGGAATAAGGGTATAGCCACAAAACCATCCATATGAGGTAAAGCACACATTTCTGGACAAGCTCTGAAGCTTTAACACACTTGAGTATATCTGATGTTTGTGAAATGATATGGATATTCATATATTCATAATTGAATGGGTAAGTGAAGGACAAAGACTTCTGTGAAAATTCTTTGTAAATTCACACACTGTTATGTATAATGCAAATCTCATTTCCAATTACAAACACGTTATCCCCGGTTGAAACTTTAACTGTCCACTCGTCACATGCCATCTCACCAAACTGTGCTTTCACTGACAGTCCATCTACAAGTGGCCCAACAAAATGCTGTTTTTAAAAGAGGCACCATTTAAAGGAGTGTCAGTAATTCTCATCTCTGACAATCGACGAATAATTTGGGCAAGGGGAAAGTCTGGTTTTATAACAAGCCTTTTTAGCTTGTTCAGGTAACTTTCATAGGGAAATGCAGAAAATGCGTCAAGACAACCATGTCGTTGTACTTCATCTGCTAGATGAACCAAAGAATGTACATTATAAACAAGTTGATCTTTGCCATATATTTCACCAAAGTGAGAAACAAAAGCAAAAGCAAGGTGTGAGCATACTGTGTGTGGCAGGACAGTCTAGGACTTACTAAAATAGCAATACCAGAGAAGAGTAGCATGAAATTGCTGTACATATTTCGGTCCAGAAAGGTACCTAACACTACAGGTCCGGTGTACAGCAGAAACTGCCTAAATTCAGTTGCCTTCCAGCGATGTAACTCCCTCAGCGATCTGGGCTTTTGGGCAAACTCCACAGGAATATAGGAACGCATTTCTACTAGTTTAGCAGACATTCTTTCTGCTATGTTTGCAGGTACTCTGAATATTCAGATGACCCCTGAGCCAAATATTCAACAAGCGCCTAACCACACCTAAACAAACCAAATGCATATAATCAAGAGGGAATTGTGAAACCATGCCAACACTACTGCCATGAAATGGATGTGGCCCCTCATGATGATGACTCTCATCCACCATATTTTCAAAAGAATCATCGGGAGTCCAACCCTCTAACCATTAGGCCACGACTTCCCCAGAATCATCTGTCCTTAGAGCATAGTCTGTATATGTCATGAATCTGTTAATGTATTTTCCAGGCTGAGAATATTTATCACAACCATAGTAGCCATTGTGGTTCTTTGTGTTTTTAACAAAGGACCTGGCTGGTGTGTCACAAATCACTGTGTCCAGTTCGAGCTTCAATATCTTACCCTCCATTTCAAAACCTTTCTCAAGCTGTTGTAACTCAACAACAAAATCTCCAAGAAACTCTTTTGCTGAGCTTGGTTTCTTTGGTCCACAGAACAAACCTATCACTACTTTTTCTTTCATGGGAACACTCAGTAGCAGACCAAGGATGGGCCACAGTTGCAGACTAGAGCTCTTCCAGACTCAGACAAACTTTTGTAATGTGTTCTTTTATCTTTTGTTTGTGCTCAATTAGTGCTGATTTGTGCCATTGAAATAAACATCATATATATTCCCACTTCTTAGAAATATCAAACATAATTCAGGGCAGTGACGTCACTCTCCACCCCATGCCGTCCAAATCTTTCTAAACTAGTGCCATTCAGTGTTGAAGCTGCTTTTCCTGGGATTGCTGGGAAGGTCTAATGAAAGCATACCAATTATCAGGTTATCTTGTTGTCATTATAGAATAACTGTCATGCTCTTTGAAATTCTTTATTCTCATAGCAGTAATAAGTTTGATTAGATTTTATGTTTACTCACTCTGTGTTATGCTGTCCGGGTTCAATTGCCCAATACAGAGATGCAATCTTGTCACCTTTCTGTGAAATTCTCCATTTTGAATCAAGAATCCCAAAGGCATTCCTTACTGCTATTCTGGCTTGTGATTGTCATCACTCAATGGCTGGATGTTTAAGTGGTGCCCGCAGAATAACATGGGTTTCATAGACAATTGGACAAGCTTTTGGGGCAAACCTGACCTGTTGAAAAGAGATGGTCTCCATCCCTCCAGGGTTGGCACCGCTCTTTTCTCTAGAAATATGGCACATAGTCTTAGAGTTTGTATTTGACTAACTTAGGCCCAGGTCAGGAAGCAGACAGACTGGCTAAACAGATCATCTGCTAGCTTCCTCACGTCACCGAGATCAGTTAATTCTCAGAACATAGAGACTCTTTCACCTAGATACCACACTATAGAGACTGTGTCTGTTCCCTAAACTAGAAAATACAAAAAACATCCATACCAATTTAAGAGTAACATTTTAATTGAGGTTCAACAAATGAAAAACTGATGCAATACAGATAAACAAATGATAAAGCTTGACTTATTGAATATCGATCCCTTTCTACGAAAGCACTTTTTGTAAATTATATGATCACTGATCATAATCTAGAGGTGCTCTGTTTGACAGAAACCTGGCTAAAACCTGATGTTTACATTATTTTAAATGAGTCTACCCCCCAAGATTACTGTTATAAACATGAGCCACGTCCAAAAGGCAAAGGGGGAGGTGTTGCTTCAATTTATAATAACGTTTTCAGGATTTCTCAGAGGGCAGGCTTCAAGTATAACTCGTTTGAATTAATGGTGCTTCATATAACATTATCCAGAGAAACAAATGTTAATGATAAATCCACTGTGATGTTTGTACTGGCTACTGTATACAGGCCACCAGGGCACCATACAGACTTTGTTAAAGAGTTTGCTGATTTTACATCTGAGTTATTCCTGGCTGCAAATTAAGTTTTAATAATTGGTGATTTTAATATATATGTTGATAATGAAAAATATGCATTTGGATCAGCATTTATAGACATTCTGAACTCTATTGGGGTTAGACAACACGTCTCAGGACCTACTCATTGTCGAAATCAATTGATGTTGATGGTGTTATGCAGCCAAGTGATGATATCTCAGATCATTATTTAGTTGTGTGCAAACTTCATATAGCCAAAACTGTAAATTCTACTTCTTGTTACAAGTATGGAAGAACCATCACTTCTACCACAAAAGACTGCTTTTTAAGTTATCTTCCTGATGTATCCATATTCCTTAGAATATCCAAAACAACTTGATGATGTAGCAGAAACTATGGACTCTCTGTTTTAAATACAGTTGCTCCTTTACACTAAGGAAGGTTAAGGAAAACAGTTTGACACCATGGTATAATGAGTACACTTGCACCCTAAAGAGAGCAGCTTGAAAAATGGAGTGTAGCTGGAGGAAAACAAAACTTTAGGTATTTCATATTGCTTGGCGGGAAAGTAACCTATCCTACAGAAAAGCTTTAAAAAGGAATAGTTCCACTCATTCTCTACTATAGGAGAGGAAGAATTGTGTAAACTTGTTAAATCATCTAAACCAACAACATATACTGTATGTTAGACACTATTCCATCTAAGCTCCTAAAAGAGGTACTTCCAGAAGTCATAGACTATTCTTACTATTATTAATTTCTCATTGTCCTTAAGATATATCCCCAAAACCTTCAAATTTGCTGTTATTAAGCCTCTCATTAAAAAACACAACTTGATCCAAGATAATTATTTAATTACAGACCAATCTTGAATCTCCATTTTCTGTCAAAGATACTAGAAAAAGTAGTATCCATACAATTATCTTCCTTCTTAGAGAAATTCTTAGTATCTGTGAGGATTTCCGGTCAGGATTTAGACCGTATCATAGTACTGCTCTTATTATCTATACGTGGTTGTATCTCTCTGTTAGTGCTATTGGATCTTAGTGCTGCATTCAACACTATTGACCACAACTTTCTTTTAAATAGACTAGAAAACTACGATGGCATTAGTGGAAGTGCATTAGCATGGTTTAAATCATACTTGTCTGACCGCCATTTATTCGTATCAGTGAATGAAGAGGTATCATACTGATCACAATTGCATTATGGAGTACCTCAAGGTTCAGTACTAGGCCCGTTACTTTTCACGCTTTACATATTACCTTTACATTAAATAAAGGTAATATGTTACATATTAGCTTTCACAGTTATGCTGATATTCCTCAGATCTATATTTCTTTGCGGCCCAGCAAAACATACCAATGAAAACTAATGGAATGCATCGTAGATAAAACCTGAATTCCAGAAATGTTGGGATTTTTTTTTTACATTTGAATAAAAAATAAAATAGTTTAAAATCACATGAATCAAAATTCTATTAACAATAGATCATAGATAACAAATGTTTAAATAAAGGAAATTGTACAATTTTATGCACAAAGTGAGCTCATCTCAAATTTGATGCATGCTACAGGCTAAAAAATAGTTGGGACGGGGCATGTTTACCATGGTATAGCATCTCCTCTTCTTTTCAAAACTGTTTCAAGACATCTGGGCATTGAGGTTCTGAGTTTCTGGAGTTTTGGTGTTGGGATTTAATTCCATTCTTGCCCGATACAAGTTTCCAGCTGCTGAAGAGTTTGTGGTTGTCTTTGATGTATTTTTAGTTTATTGATGTGACAATTCAGCAACCAGACTTTTCTTCTATGAAGCCATGCTGTTGTAATAGCTGCAGTATATGGTTTTGCAACACACAAGTCCTTCCCTGAAATAGATGTCATCTTGACGGGAGCACATGTTGCTCTAAAACCTTTATATACCTTTCCGCATTCATATTTCCTTATATTTGGCCAGTGCTCCTCTCATCCTCTCCCCTGCCCCTCCAATTGTATTTTTTGCCCCCTCCCTGGCTGACATCCTTTCTATCTCACTTATGTTCCTTTCTGACCCTCTTTTTTCCTATCTGATCCTTTCTGTTTTTCATGCTGTATGTAATTAAATAGTTTAACATTAGGCTACTTTATTCTACTTTACTTTTTAAATCTACTTTTATTTAATTCTACTTTACTTCAACACCTATCACTTCTATATCAAATGTTTCTTTCACCCTTTCTCTTTTCAGTGACTGTGAGCCCATGTGTGATAAACTGTGTGTACACATGCCTCAGTAACCTTCACATACAAACATAGTCAAGCACACATCAACATACATCACAGACAAACACATTTAGAAGGTAAAATGTGAAAAAAGTTACAAATGCATTAATACAGTATATTAACAAAATAAATACTTTTAAGAGGACCCACCTACATCACTTTTAATGTGCATTTTTTGTTATTGATTTATCAACCTTATTATTCAGAAGTAAGATTAGATATGTTAGGCCACTCCCAGGTCACACTTTTTTCTGGCACGCTCTGAAAATGGGGCATTGCTACCAAAGCAACCTCTGACCAATAAAATAATTAGCTGTTAAGTACTGTAATAATAAGTACTGTTATGGCAACAATTTGAAATTCTTTACAGTCATTGGATGTTAACATTTAAATAGACAAAACACTCAAAAATGTAATGGCCTATTTTACCTGATGGACCAATTTGCCTGATATCACCCAACCTAATTAACAGGGAAAGTTACTTTTAAAAGTAATGCATTATGAGAAAAAAGTAACTAATTATGTTACTTAGGTACTTTTTATGGAAAGTAATGTGTTACTTTACTTCTGTACTTCTGAAATGTGCAGTAGACCAGCTAGTCAAATAGTAACATGATAAAAAAAATCAGCTCTGAAAATATATCTTTTTGCAGCCTCATGTGATAAAGAATTTGTAATAAATCTAAAATTTACCAAATTAAATTCTAATGAGTTCTAAAACCAAAACAAGAGTCCAAATGTACCCCTAGGTATTTATATTCCAGAACAATTTGTAGTTTCTCTCCTAAGATACAAAAAAATGTCCTGCTTTGTCAACACTATTTCCTTTAAAAAAAATAAGAGCATACAGACTGGTTTTGAAACATTTAGTTTCAAAGAACACTGATTAAGCTAAGAACTTTTATCATATCATCTGTCAACTTATTTGAAACCTCTTCTGTACTTTTACCATATGTAAAATGACTATTATCAGCTAACATTAAAATATTAAATCACTGACACACTGTCGGTAGATCATTAATATACAGGTGCATCTCAATAAATTAGAATGTTGTGGCTAAGTTCATTTATTTCAATAATTCAACTCAAATTGTGAAACTCGTGCATTAAATAAATACAATGCACACAAACTGAAGTAGTTTAAGTCTTTGGTTCTTTTAACTGTGATTTTGGCTCACATTTAACAAAAACCCACTAATTCACAATCTCAACAAATTAGAATATGGTGACATGCCAATCAGATAATCAACTCAAAACACCTGCAAAGGTTTCCTGAGCCTTCAAAATGGTCTTTCAGTTTGGTTCACTAGGCCATACAATCATGGGGAAGACTGCTGATCTGACAGTTGTCCAGAAGACAATCATTGACACCCTTCACAAGGAGGGTAAGACACAAACATTAATTGCCAAAGAAGCTGTTCACAGAGTGCTGTATCCAACCATGTTAACAGAAAGTTGAGTGGAAAGAAAAAGTGTGCAAGAAAAATATGCAGAACCAACCGAGAGAATCACAGCCTTATGAGAATTGTCAAGCGAAATTGATTCAAGAATTTGAGTGAACTTTACAAGGAATGGACTGAGGCTGAGGTCGAGGCATCAAGAGCCACAACACAACTGGCTACAGCTGTCATATTCCTTGATGCCTTGACTCCTGGACCTGTGACAATGTCAGAGACGTCTGATCAGATAACAGCATCAGGTATGCAGGGGACATCCAAAATCAGAAACGGTACTAGGCAAAGGTCGGGCAGGTGGCAGAAAGTCAATATACACAATCCAAAGTCAAACACGGAAGGAACAAACAAAGGGGAAATGCTCAAATTCCAGACAGAACTAAACAAGACTTTGCAGTGAGTTGGCGTGAGTGTGCTGCTTATATAGAGTTTTCGCGCACTATGGCTAGACTCGCATCATCCAGGTGGATGCTGCACACTGGTGGTGGATGAGGAGAGACCCCCTGACAATGTAAAGTGCTTCGAGTGCCTAGAAAAGCGCTATATAAATGCTAATGTAATTAATTATATGTGTGTGTATGTGTATTAGCTGCAGGAGTGTAATAAGATGCAGGTGTGTGTTCAATCAGTCCAAGGTATGAGGCAGGATGGGAATTGGAGTTCGGAATGGAAGTGGACACTAAATGCAATAATCCTGAGTGGAGTTCATGGTCACTACAGCTGATGATCGTGACATGCCCCCGCATATCCCCCCCCCCCCCACACATACACACACAACTAAAATGAATGACAGCATTATAATTATTATAGGGGAGCAAAGTGCGCTTTCTTGGCCAGTTCATTTAGAATTTCAATATTGATTTTCAACAAAATTTTAATTTAGTTTTTCATGATGTTGGACCAGTGACAGGTGCACGCTGCAAACATCTGCATATAAAAGACCGCTTCATAAACCAAAGAAGGTGAATGTTGATATTCTTGTGGAAAAACAAACATGCAAGTCCTGTCAGTGACAGCCAGTTTAGTTTCACTTTCTTTTTGTTTTCAAAAAGCTTGTTACCTTTCTGTTTCCCTCAAGTTATGCTTTCTTTAAATGTTATCATTTGTTGTTATTGTTTGTTTTAATTTATTTGATTCTTCACTGTTGGCTAAACATTCTGTAATTTATTAGTCTGTGTATAATAGCATGTGGAGCCATGCATCTTTTTATTTGTTTTTGTTAATAAACATTATCTAGTTTGTCATAATAGCCTACTGTTTTATTGTTGTTGCATTTTTTATTTAAGTGTAACCATGAATTAAACTTTTGTTTCTAGTCTTAAAAAGTGAAAAGTGTATAGATATAAACAAAACAGATTATTACAAGAAAAATTATCTTTTCTTGTAAAACGTGACACCAAGATGGCGAATTTGAATTGAAAGCGTCCAAAGTCCAGCTTATAACACAGTTAAAGAGAAATTCCCATTCACAAAATTTAAATCACAAATAATACTGATGAAAAAGAATGGGTTACCATATACCTACATGATAAAAGTTAATCAGCATGCATTGATTAATGCCATGCTGAAGTAAAAAATATATATAAATACCTGCAATCAAATACTGTGCTCCTTCAACCAACTGAGAAAGTCGAAGAATGTGTCTACAACCCTGTATCCGTAAACAGGGCAAAAATATGTCAAATTGTATAAGGTATGTGTAGCCTACACATTGTAGCTTATTATACGTGCATTGAGCGACCATGCATGGGTACTCTCCAATAACGTACCTGTATAGTACACAAAGTTATGACAAAATTATATCCCAGTATATAGCTTTATGATGATAGATTTCCCAGGATTCTGCCATGTCTATTTTAAAAATAATGTTTGTATCAAGTAATTAAATTGTTCCAAAGATGGCTTTAGTTCTCATCTGAACATGAGGGAGAAGCATCACTAAATTTGGCCCAAAAAAACTTGTTAAAATCTACATTTGTCTATATTAATTTGTGCATTTTTCAAATGTTCATTAAAAGTGAAAAAAAATAAGTCTATATTTTTTGTTTTTTGATATTTTTACATTTTGTGTGTATGGTTAATTTTGGTTTTGGTTATGATAAGTTTTTTTTTGTTTTTTTTTTTTGTTCATGGGTAAATTTTTTATTATGCTTTTATATTTGATTCAAATGTGTGAATGGCCCTGAAACACTTGAATCCGAGAGACCTGATATTATTGCAGCTTTGTTTCATAACATAAATAACCTTCGAGTGATTTAGATCATACATTAAGAGTGAAACTAGTTCAGATATTTTGCTTCTTGCCCTGCAGATGTGAATTGGTGAAGGACGATGGCATCTGTCAAAGAGCTGCTTGTGTACATGCTGAAAGAGATGGAGGAAGCTGAGCTGAAGGAGTTTCAGAGGCACTTAAAGAATCATGAGTATATACACTGTTAGACCTTACCAGGTTTTTTAACAGTAAAATACTGGCAACACTGTTGCCAGCTAGTTGCTGTAATTAATCTTTAACAGTGACTAACTGGCAACAGTGTTGCTAGTATTTTACTGTAACTGAACCATTACGGTGACTAACTGGCAACAGTGTTGGCAGTTATATACTGTAAATAAAGAATTACAGTGAATAACTGGCAGGAGTGTTGGCAGTTATTTACTGTAATAACACGAAACCACTCAGTATAATACTGCATATAAATTTATTGTATATAATATTTGTGTAACACCAGAATGACAATATTTTTATTTTATTTATTTTTTAAAGAGAATGCATACAAAATGTTCATACAAATATATTTTATTAATTTGGGAAAAACAAATACATAACATGAAATATATCACAAAATTAAACAAATCAGAACATATACTAAAATGAAAAAAAAAAAAACCACTAAAACCCAAAAACAACCACATTATCTATAGAATTGTCTAAATAACATCTTACAACATCAGTAAAAATTATAAACAAAATACAAGTATTCTTATTTCTTTATCAATATAATAAAACAAGTAAAATAAATAAACAACAATGCCAGTGTACTTTAGTAACTTAATTAATCAGGCATATTTTCAATAAAAGCAAATGAATGAAATCAACATTTACAATAAAATTATAACCAAATAGAAATAATGTTTTCTTACTTTATAATATTACACACACACACACACACACAAAATATGTAGTGGCAAAATATAATACTCAGTCACCATTGACCCACATGTTGTTCCGAACCTGTAATAATTTAACAAAAATTAAATGACCAGTTTATGTCTTTATAATAAAAGTCTTAAGAAATACTGCTTTTGCTTACTTAATTAGATGTTTTCTATTCAAATTCGGTAAGGCTCTGCAAAAATGTATGGACATGTGGATTCACATTTTGAACCTTTCTTTTAACTGTAGACTCAGTATTGCGGCTGAAAAAAAAAAAAAAAAAATATATATATATATACATACATGTATTATGAGAACCAAGTACAACAATAAATACATATTGGCAAAAAAGATATTCCTTAAATAAAACCATGATTGGACATAATGATTTCTAACACTTACCTTTGAATAAGCTCAAGCGTGGCACTGGCTGACTTCTGGTACTCAATATTAAAAAAATAAAAGCAACCAAAAAGCGCAGAGAGTGCTGCAGCAAAATCCAGCTTCTCTTCAATGCAATGTTTCACTTTCCCCTCAATGCTGACCATCCACTTAGATGAGGTTAGAAGTTTATCTCCTGAAAACTTAAAA
>NC_039270.1:17692330-17757330 GCF_003368295.1 Carassius auratus | reverse complement strand
ATAACAGTTACTTCATATGTAATTGAACTTAACAGTGTGTATAGACTGTAAGAACATTTATACACAATTAAATCGTGGATGTAACATCAGCATTTAAAGTCTAACCTTAAAATGCTTGGTTTTTATGCACCCTTCTCACTTTAAATTCTTTCAAATTCTCACAATAAACTAGTTAAGTATTAGCATGAACATTGCTGGGATATTGCCTGTTTATTATTACTTAAAAAGCAAATATGAATGTCTTATTCTTCAAGACTTTACTCTAAATACTTAATTTTAACCAATTCTTAAACTTAACGACTACTTTACTTAGCAGTAATTAGGAGTACATTGAGGCAAAATAGTTAATAGTGAGAACTGGACCCTAATCTTGGAAAGAATTAAAAGAAACATTTCATGTCTATTCTTGTATCATTAACTTGTCCAGGTTGATAAAGGATTTAGAAAGTAATTAGTAAGAAGAAATTAAATACTTTTTGGAGAAAGTCATTTGTACAGTACTCTACACTGATGTAATTAGAAACTAGTAATTAATTACTTTTTTTTTTTTAGAGTAACTTGCATAACACTGGCTCAGAATTAAAATTTCTAAAATGTACAATTGGTAGCGACTCAGACATTATACCGCAAGAATCCCATGTTCCTTGAGACAACCGTTCATGTAGCTCACATGGTCTTCCTTGAGGCTTAAGGCTTTCCTATAACACAGTTAATGGTGTCAGAAATAAATAAAAGAAAGTTACAACTTTGGAAAGACAGCATTTTTTTGCAAATCTGTTTCTCATCTTTCATGGCTCATGCACTTTAATACTAAGTTCAGCCAGCACTCACGAATGTAAGGCATGTCGATCTATGGAAAGAAGAACAAAAAAAAAAACATAGAAAGCTGAGGCAAACTGAAAGAGCCTAATCTTTTTGTAATAAATTCAAGGCTCTCACCTGGGTGAAATCAAAAGGCCACTCAAAAGTAATGTATAGTGCATACTGTAACATAAGACATTGATTTTAAGATACTTATCCCTTACATACTCTTCTTATACCTATTGCCTTTGAAATGCCACTAATGGAATCCCCAAAGTCTGCTAAGGTTAACTTTCATCTTCATTTGTAACACACCATTAGCATGAACACTCCACAGTTCAAGCTGTCTCTCTGTTTTGAGATATCCTGGCAAAAATACAAAATTTACTATATACATTTTGTATTGATTGCAGTTATCAGAAAGCAGTGTTCAAAGCTATACCTTGTTTTTAATAAGCTGCCAGTTTCCATGCTTCAAAAGAGAACAGAGACAGTTAAAAACATTTTTAACTGTACAATCCACCTCTACAGGTCTGATTCTGAGAACATGCTAATTGGGTTTCAGAAGTTTGACACGCGTGTTGTCTGCTGTCATGGAGGTACTGTAAAACATACACATGAAGGCAAAAAAGACATGGTCTTCACTTCCACATACATCCTGATTCAACTTCTACATGCCATTCTTTCATTGGTTGACCAGCCCTAAAAACTCAATCTTTATATAACCTGCCTAGTGCTAACTAAACTGAATTTCAACAGATTTTGGGCATAGGAAGAATTTTAAATTGGAATGTGAGAATGGCCACATTTGTGAATAAACCAGTCTCAGTCTATATGACAGAGATAGTGTTGGATCTTTTAAGCAAGGACCATAACATCATAACCCTCACCCTAACATTAAAAAGTACAGTAAACAGCAGTTAATAGCTCCAAAAACTTTGCACAGAACAGGGGACAAAGAACAGTCCCTGAATATTAGAAGAAAACTGTAAATATATGCAAATCAATCAAATGTTCACAGACCAATGCATTGCTCTTGTATATTCCACGTTGGAATATTCACCCCCTCAGAGCAGACCCCCCAAAAAAACAAAAACAACTGCACTATATCTATTTATAACACCTATTTAAAATGCTAAAAGATGACACAACTGAAGGTCAAAACCTACACACAAGTGCCAATGTCCTGGTGTAGATATCGGAAATAGGATGCAGTCTTTAAATGCTGCATCTGCCTGTTGATGAGCAAATTACACATATTAAAGTTAATAGTGCAACAACAGTGTGCATTACAAACTTCTCAGTTCCTCAAAATTCAATCATACGAAGTAAAAAACACTTACTGGTAGTGATTCAAAAGGGTCTATGCAATGAGGTGGACTCCAACATGCCAATACATAGGAATCCATAGCAAGGACATCTAATCCCTAAGATTAGATGGAAATGATTAACTATAGCATCAAAACCATGAATTTCAGAACAACCTATGCATTCACATAAGGTTTTACATGTAAACAAAAACATAATATACCTAGGAGGCATGTCAGTGAAAGACAGCAGTTTGCAACCTAGCAAAAGAACAACATAAATACAGTTAAACAAATCTTAAACAGTAATGGCACCATTTAAATGATACTTACTGTTGCCTCCAGTTCACATTTGGTTCCCAGGCCAACACAGTCTGCTCTTCTTAAGACTGTTGTGCCGACAGAACCGATGACTTCATCCTGTGGCTTTGTGCAATCTAACACATAGTCAAGCTGGAAAATAAAAATGCATTTCAGCACTCTCCACAACTTCCCCAACCCCACAATTCATAGTAATGTTAACGTGGAGCACGGAGAAGTGTTGTGAAATGACAATCAACATCGAATACTATCAAAAGGGCATTTACCAAAGTCTTCGGGCATCCCCGGCGCCAGAAGTCTTGGATTTCCCTTTCCGCACCATTATTCTACCATTTTCATCTAAATGCAACTGGGAATTCTGTGGTACAATCTTTCTGATGCCATCTTACATCTGATTTCGTTTTGGGTTATAATGCTGTAGTATATTTCGCATCATGAAATGTGTCCAGATGGAGTGAGTGTGTTAAGGAAGTAATTGTTTTTTCCGCTTGATATTTTCTGGAGTGGGCTCTGTTAGTCGTCCCTCATAAGATCTGAAAGGGACACATTCTGGCTTCCTTAGGTTAGTGTGCGTTGCTAAGCCCCTTGCAAAAGTCATAGATATTGATATTTGGGAAATGTTTAAAAGACAAAAGACAATCTGACAGCTTAGACAGCTAGACATTGATGTTACAATAATTAGACAGATTTTACTCATATTTACCCTCAACAATGTCAGTGTATGTTATAAGCTTTCCTTCAGAAGTAATCAACACTGGCTCACTTAGGACCACATTGCCTGTACATTCAGAACAAACGGTCTCCTTTGGCACAAGCTGTTTGGGAATGTCATTGATTGTCATTGAGTCTGTGATGTATTTCTGGGGGAGTTCGGCTGGCAGAGTTTTGTTTTTCAACAGGTAATACACCATCTGTTTGAGACCTTCACCACTGGGGGGATATTCCAATATGCTACTTTCCTGACTAGCATGTTCTTGTGCTAGGCTCTGTGCAGTTTGGTCGATGGGTGATGATACAAACAACTGCCCATGTAGCTGGAAAAGATGCCACCTGGCAATGTTTTTGTGCAAACAAGATCTTCTTGGCTTTGCACAGGGACAATGCCATGTGTTGCGAGTGTCGTCATAGGAAGCAATGACTCTACCTAGTCTGCTGTAGTATGACACTGTTGGTTCATACACAGAAATTTACTTCTTTGTAGAAGGACCTCCAATAGTCAACTCAACAGACAGTGGAACACCAGCCACATTTGCTGCTGTCTTTGTAGCCACACAGGTGGTCTTGGTCTGTTCCCCAAACACACCTGCAGTCATCATGTCTACCAGGACATTTTCATCAAGGACAACTGGTATCCTGTTGGGCCATGGACAGAACTGCAGTGACTTCATATGTATACACTCAAAATGCTAAAAGCCACTTAGAGTGGCAAATTCTACACTGGAAATACATTCATCCATTTCACATGCGACAACTGGATGTGGACCTGAGGTTTTTTTCTGTTTGTGGATTACAGAACATGGTCTCTGAAATGACTTTTCAACCACATATATACCACTCACTGGGTCAATGCACTTTGAAGGTAGGTGACGATCTTCTGTAACATCACAGGTCTTATGAGTGTGTTTCCTTTTAACATGAACATCTAGATTTTTCTTGTTGACAGTTACTCCACAGTGAATGCTCTGTACTTTTTTTCTGAATACACAATCTTTTGGGAACAAGCCGGGATTTAACAGGCAAGGGTACTTCTTCAGCAACAGCTGGTTCATTAAAGGCAACTGGTGGTGAACTGGGAACAATTGGTTCACAGGTGGCAACTGTTTCACTGATGTCAACTGATGCATTCTGGACAATTGGCTCACAGGTGACAGTTGATTGCTGATTGCTGCTGGCTCAACAGTGGCTGGTTCTGTAGGCTGAACTTTTTTTTTTGCATGCTGCTAAATGTTTTACAATCTGGACTTTCCTTATAACGGTGGTTGGGCAATAGCAACAGTGAAAATGTGCCTGTTCTCTACAGTGCAAGTTGCACTTGTGACAATTAGGAACTCTGAAAATGAAAACAAAAAATATATATAATTTTACTGTAAATAAAGGGATAACATTTTTGTAAAATTGGCATAAGTTTTGGTAATGCATGCATGAAAGAACCGGGTATCTGCGGGGTCTTGAAAAGTAAGAAAAAAATTTTGCAAGAAAAGAAAAAATAGAACAAGAAAAAAATAAGTATTGTGTCAATGGGCATTAACTCGTTAAAGTCCCACATGTGTTGTGCTAGCCACAAAGCTGCTGCTAGCCGCAGAGAGCGACAGCTCTCCATCGCTAGCTTCTGTGGTAATCGCGTTGCACCATCACAACCTAGTGCCAACGTCGTTACACCACCGGCCGTCGCACCTGAAGCTACAGCTACGACCCGGGCTATCTCTGCTTCCTCATCTTCTGCAGCCGACATCAGAGTGGCTCGGGGCGGCACAGCAACACTGTGTGCTGAGGTGTTGTGGTGTCTCCACACAGCGGAGAAACACCATTCACTGAACTCAAACGAAAATGTGGCTGAAGTTTTCAAGGCTATGTTTCCAGATTCGGATATAGCAAAATCGTTCACTGGACAAAACTGGATACATCATACGATTCGGGTTAGCACCACACTTCAAGCAGGAGCTCATCAACACCATCAACAAGGCTGGCCAGTTTGTTTTAATGTTTGACGAGTCGCTCAACCAGTCAACAAAAAGGAAACAGCTTGATGTCAACATTCGATTCTGGGAAGATGACCATGTCCAATCTAGGTACCTCCTGCTTAGTGCTATATATTATATATACTCTATATACTATATTTTTATTTCATTTTCAACCTGTTGTGTGTTTTGAGGAGTGTCATATTGATAAAGATATGTTCTGGCTAGGTACCTTGGCTCTCAATTCTTGGGACACGGAAAAGCTGTCTACCTGTTGCATCACATCAAAGTAAGTTAACTAACTAGCATTTCAACTTTAATTTTTTATACTTAAGCCTATGGACAATCGTGTGGATAAAGTGTAGATTGATAGATGAGACTGGGATGTGGCAAGTGACTAAAAACAGGTTGACGGGTTTGGGGAGGAGGAGCCATGGCTGATAAAGAGGTTGGTTGTCTGTCAGAAAGTTTAAATAAACATGTATAAATGTGACACACACAGTGGTGTGATAAAGGTTACTGTTGTGTAGATCTGAGATTTGTATGTGTTTGCGTGCTTGCATGGACGTGTGTGTGTGTGTGTGTGTGTGCATGCGCGTGCGTACATGTATTTGATTATGCGTGTGTGTGGTTGCTGTGGGTTCTTTGACTAGCAAATTGTCTGAAGTTGGTTCAGAGTGAAGAGTGAAGTTGGTTGACCAGACTAGCAGTTCAGTTTAGCTTGAAAGGCTTGGACGTAATTGGAGCACATTACCTGGATGTACAGTGAACAACATTCACTCATTTGTTAGTACCACTTGTTTGTTTCAATTCCAAAAACATATTGGTGTGCTAATATTGTATTTTTGCTCCAGGAATTTGCACACCAAAAACATTGTTTCTTATAACTATTTTACATATAATATGAGTGAAAATAAGGCTGATGTCACTGGGTGACTAATCCGGGCGGAACTGTAGTGTGGGAAATATTTCCGCCCGGACCAATTTAAGTGAAACATAAGTTCTGTTCCGGTTGGCCCAAGGCGGGGAAATTATCCAAAATACATGTCAGGTGTGGGAAGAGGACGTGTTGGATACCGATTGGAGGATCGGGAAGGATGCAGTGATATAAAAGGGGCTGGTTTATGAACAGGAGTAGGTTTTTGTTCTGCTGTTGTTCCACGGGATACGGAAGTGGCTGGTGTGGCGTGGATGTTGCGATTTACGGGCTGCAACGGAGAATCCAAGGAAAATGGATATTGGAAGTGCGGAGGAAGTTAAGTGATCGACCTTTTGTATGTTGTGTTTACCTCCTATTGTGGATTGAGTTGAAGGAGCGATCCTACGTTTGGAAGGCCCCTGAGTGAAGGAGATCATTGAATTCGTGTTGGGAGAGGACAACACTGTGCACTGGTGGGTGAAGACTTTACGAACATTTCTTGTATATTGTGGAGAGTGAATGACGGATGTGGAGGGAGACTAACCGCCTTTAAGAAAGGATTCCGACTGCATATCTCTCCGTAGCAGTGGAAACCCCCCCCCCCCCTCTTGTGTTGATCTGATAATCCTCAGTGCTTGTGTGTTTACTCAGTGTTGATAGTAGTGCCTTGCGTTGGAGATCGCTGGGAAAGACGGAGAGACTCCGGTGTACGATATATCTGCCTGCTGTGGTCTGCCCTCCTGCCTTTGTCCATCTGACCCGCCCTGTCAGGACTCTGAGCCCGAAACGGGAATACACCACCGATCTTCTTTCACTGAGTGTGTGGAGTGTGGTGAGTGCTGCTATATTGAAGTGTACACACGAGAAGAATTGTAGTGCCTTTGTGGTGTGTGGTGTTTGTCTGTGGTTGTGTCCCTGGTCGTAGGAAGAGGCCTGATGGAGAGGAGTAGTGTATTGGTGGCAACCACAGTCTTTACCTTAAGTAAGCTGGAGCTCGGACGTGTTGGAGGCGCCTCTGGAGGAGGTTGGATGTCGTTGCCCACGCAGCAATCCCTGTAAGCTTTTAAATCAAAGCCTTATCCTTTTTTTTGTCCATGTGATGTTGTGTCCTTGGCCCTGTCGGCAACCACCGGCCTTGTGCGTGTCGTCTGTGCTGTTTATTTGACGAGGGAAGCGAAGGACAACAGCCGATCCTCCCCCGTGTGCCCCCTTGTCAAGCTGGGCGGGAAGCCCAGTATTGTTTGCAGTTTCACCTGTAAGGCCCACCAGCCGTCAGTCATCGACTAAACCCGTATCTGCTTGGAATACAGACCTCTGAATATCTTCAGTGGTGAGTAGCGCATTAACAGCCCAGCCCCGTGAATACTCACCTGTGTATTGAACACTGTACTTACTTGAGAGCTAGAACTCCTGCACGTTAACAGCTCAGCCCTGTGAATACCCACCTGTGTATGGAACACTGTACTTACATTGAGAGCTAGAACCCCTGCACGCTAACAGCTCAGCCCTGTGAATACCCACCTGTGTATGGAACACTGTACTTACATTGAGAGCTAGAACCCCTGCACGCTAACAGCTCAGCCCTGTGAATACTTACCTGTGTATGGAACACTGTACTTACATTGAGAGCTAGAACCCCTGCACGCTAACAGCCCAGCCCTGTGAATACCCACCTGTGTATCGAACACTGTATTTACCTGAGAGCTAGAACCCCTGCACGCTAACAGCCCAGCCCTGTGAATACTTACCTGTGTATCGAACACTGTACTTACCTGAGAGCTAGAACCCCTGCACGCTAACAGCCCAGCCCTGTGAATACCCACCTGTGTATCGAACACTGTATTTACCTGAGAGCTAGAACCCCTGCACGCTAACAGCCCAGCCCTGTGAATACTTACCTGTGTATTGAACGCTGTACATACCTGAGAGCTAGAACCTCTGCACGCCAACAGCCCAGCCCTGTGAATACCCACCTGTGTATTGAACACTGTACTTACTTGAGAGCTAGAACCCCTGCACGCTAACAGCCCAGCCCTTTGAATACTTACCTGTGTATGGAACACTGTACTTACTTGAGAGCTAGAACCCCTGCACGCTAACAGCTTAGCCCTGTGAATACTCACCTGTGTATTGAACTCTGTATTTACCTGAGAGCTAGAACCCCTGCACGTCAACTGCCTAGCTCTTGCTTTAAACTTACCTGGAGTGGAGTCGGCGGGAAATTAAGGGCTGAAGTGGAGTGTTGTCGAGGAAGGGCTGAAGAGGAGTGTTCTTGAGACTGGAATCCGTATTTGTGGATAAAGAATAGTTCGAGTCATCATTAGTTTTAAAGTTCCCTTACCCCTTTCCCCAAACTTTTAAACAAATAAAATTGTTACATTTTAATCTTGGTTGTCCGTCCATTCATTGGGGTGTTGTGGGACCTCCTCGAGGTGGAAGTTAGAGGGAGGAGCGAGACCCGTTGAATTGGTGGTCCGCTCCGGCCTGTGACAGATTTTGGCGCAGTCGGCAGGGTTCCACCTCGAGTTGAGCGACCGCGGCTCCCCAATGGCGGACGAGGCAGTGCCTGAGGCCCCACCCCGAGTCATGCCCATTTTCTTGGGAGCCCCCTGGGCACCGAAGTATGGAGGGCCGGGATCAGAGATACGGCTGTCGGAATGGAAAGCCCAGGTCGAATATCTGGCTGGGATTCAAGGATTGAGCGCCCCCCAGAAATTGCAGTTTGTGATAAATTCCCTAGAGGGGGAGGCCCAACGGGAAGTCCAGGCTGCCCCAGAGACAGTCCGAGCTACTGCACAAGATGTGTTGGACTTCCTCACAGGAATATATGGGGATGCAACCCCAGTAGCGGTCCTTCGGGCCCAGTTTTTCAATTGCAAGCAAGGGCAGCAACAATCCTTAAGGGCCTTCACACTAAGGTTGCGGGAGCAGTTCATCAGGCTGCGAGGTAAGCGGGACCATGGCTTGGGAGAGGGGGAGACTCTCTTACGAGACCAGTTCCTGTTGGGGCTGCGAGAGGGCCCAGTTCGTCAGAGTCTACGTGTTCAATTTCGTAGAGACCCAGCTATGACGTTTGAAGACCTGAGAGCCGAGGCTCTGGCCCTAGAAGCGGATCAGGTGGGAGTGGTGGATTCCCCAGTGTGTGCGGCAGTTAGTGGAGAAGTGGCAGCTGCCTCTGGAACAGGGGATTGGAAACAGGCCTTACGTTCTGAGCTCTTGAAGGATGTCCGAGAGCAGATGGCAGAGTTATCTAAAACCCTCCTAGAAGAGATGCGACGAGGCCCCCAACGCTTACCACCAATGTCACGGGAGCGGTCGCATTCCGAGGGAAGACGAGGTCTGGAGAGACGTCCAGTACGGGAAGCCCGGGCCCGTTTTCAGTGGGACGAACAGGGACGCCCCATTTGTAATCGGTGTGGTGAGCCAGGACATTATAGTCGCCAATGCGGCTCTCGACGGGGTTCCGAAGGGGATTTTTAGGTCGGCCGGCCACTGTGGGTCAAGTGGCTGGGACCTCTGTGAGTGACCCAAATTGGATGAGCGCCCCCAGGAATCAGCTGATCAGGCATAGCCCAGTGGTAGAGGTACGGATCCGTGGGGTGAAGATACGATGTCTGGTAGACACTGGGTCTCAAGTCACCTTAGTCTCAGAGAGCCTGTCCAAGGAGCTGTTTCAGGGTAGCCAGGTACAGGGAACAGAAGCACCCTGGCTGACCTTACGGGGGGCTAATGGACTGGAGATCCCCTATGTCGGATATCTAGTTACAGATTTGGAGATTAATGGAATCACTGTGCCCCAGAAGAGGCTCGTTATTGTCCGAGATCATTGCCTAGGAATCCAAAAAGCCCTGTTGGGGATGAACGTAATTGCAGACTGCTGGGAGGAGTTGTTTCAGGCTAGGCCTAAGAAGACCCTACCACCGGCAGAAAGACAAGAATGGGAAAGAATAGAGGCCGATTGTCGTCGGGTACACATGGCCAAGGCACGGGGGAGTCAAGAAGGTATCGGGCGGGTTGCCTGCCGATACGCAGTATCTATACCGGCAAGGAGTGAGGCCATTGTCTGGGCAAGAGTACCATCGTACGAGTGCGGGTCGTCAGGCTGGGTGCTGGTCGAGCCCCATATGGACTGCCAGAGTGTAGCAGTGGCCCATGGATTGGCAGTGGTTCGCCGAGGCCGAGTCCCGGTGAAGATACGGAACGAGAACCCTTACCCTGTTAATTTACATCGTCACCAGCGGTTGGTCCTGGTGACCATGGTGGATGCCCACCAGGTGCGAGAGGGCCGGGAAGTCAGCTTCCGGCAGGTGTGTCCTACGGTCGTAGAAGTGACCTTGGCTCAGGTGGACTTATCCCTGGAACAGCTCGGAAATGAGGTGCCTGTTCACCTGACCAGAGAGTCCCTGCAGGGAGAAGGGCTAGAGGAAAGCCAGAGTAAACAATTGCAGGATCTCCTTACCAAGTGGCAACATGTGTTCTCCAGACATGATGAGGACTATGGCTGTACCGGTGTAGTGAAACATCAGATCCCCACTGGCGATGCCCTGCCTAGTCGTGAGAGATACCGTCCAGTACCACCCACTCTGTATTCGGAGGTTCGTACTCTGCTGCAGGGAATGTTGGACAAGGGGATTGTCCGGGAGAGCAGTAGCCCATGGGCGGCCCCGATTGTCCTCGTCCAGAAGAAGACGGGAGCTTGGAGATTTTGTGTAGACTATCGGAAATTAAATCAAGTCACAAAGAAAGATGCTTTTCCACTGCCGCGGATAGAGGACTCTCTTGCCAGCCTGACACGGTCTGTATGGTACTCCACTTTGGATCTTGCGAGTGGGTATTGGCAAGTCCAGGTCGAGGGGGTCGACCGAGAGAAGACTGCTTTCACCACTCCCTTTGGGCTTTTTGAGTGGGACCGTATGCCCTTTGGCCTATGTAATGCACCGGCCACGTTCCAACGGCTGATGCAGCGGTGTCTGGGTGGCCAGTTGGTGGACTCTACGCTGGTATATCTAGATGATGTCATCGTCTATTCCCCAGATTTTGAGTCCCATCTGCGACATCTGGAGGATGTGTTTCGGGCCATGGAGCAGTATGGGTTGAAGCTGCAGCCAGAGAAGTGCCACCTGTTGAGGAAGGAGGTGAAGTTTCTGGGCCATTGTGTGAGTGCCTCGGGGGTCTCGGTGGATCCCGAGAAGGTGGCGGCTGTGCAGGGCTGGGAGGCACCGAAAACCGTGAGGCAAGTTCGGTCCTTTTTGGGCTTCGTCGGATACTATCGGCGATTCATCAAGGATTTTTCAAAAATTGCCAAACCCTTGAATCAGCTGTTGGCAGGGACTGTGCGTCCTCGCGGCCGTGGGTCTCCCTCCATTGCTTGGAGCCCGGTGTGTGAATCGGCGTTTCAAAGGCTGAAGCAAGAGCTGCTCCAGGCTCCAATCTTGGGCTATGCGGATTATTCACAACCTTTCATCTTGTACACAGACGCCAGTAACCTCGGGCTTGGGGCGGTGTTAGCTCAGCAGCAGCAAGGGGTAGAGCGAGTGATCGCCTATGCTAGCCGAAGCCTCCACCCGGCAGAGAGGAATGATTCGAATTACAGTTCATTTAAGCTGGAGTTGCTGGCTTTGAAGTGGGCCCTGAGTGAAAAATTCAAAGATTACTTATGGGGTGCTAAAGTACAGGTGATAACAGATAACAACCCCTTGGTCCACTTACAGACGGCAAAGCTGGGGGCAGTGGAGCAAAGATGGATGGCCCAGCTGGCCAACTTCGACTACCAGATCCAATATCGGCCAGGCCGAGAGCACACAAATGCCGACGTCTTGTCCAGACTCCCGGAGGCACATCAGATGGAGAGTGAACGAGAGTTACCGATAGGCCCGGAGGAAGGGCTGACAGTGGGGGTTGTAGAGGTACCGGGGGCTCCGCAGGAGGCTGTGCCAGTGAGTTGGGGCTGGGACCCGCAACGATGGAGGGAGCGTCAAGAGGAGGACCAGGATTTGAGAATGCTAGGTCATTGGTTAAGACGGAGGAGGGGGCCAACGAAGGTGGAATGGCGAGCCCAGACTCACAAGGTGAGGAAGTTGTTGGGGCAGTGGGCACGCCTTGGCTTGAGAGATGGGGTGATGTGCAGGACGATTAAAGACCCGAAGTCGGGAGAGGAGGTCCGCCAGGTGTTGGTGCCAGGGGGCCAGGTGCAGGCTTTGTTAGAGGCCTACCATACACAATTGGGGCATCAGGGGAATGAGAGGACGTTGTCGCTTCTGCGGCGACATTTCTACTGGCCCGGGATGGAGGCCGCTGTGAGTTTGTTCATTCAAGCATGCCCTCGATGTACCCTGTTTAAGGCTCGGAAGGAGGTGAAGGCCCCGATGGTTCCGATACAGGCCAGGGCCCCGTTGCATATCCTGGCCATGGATTATCTAACCTTGGGCAGGCCCATGGACCGCTACCAAAACATCTTGGTGGTCACCGACCTGTTTACCAAGTATGCTTGGGCCATCCCGACTTTGGATCAGACAGCCAACGTGACCGCCACCGCTTTATGGAGGGCAGTGATTCAGCCTTTCGGATGCCCAGAATTCTTGCACAGTGACCAGGGGCCGAACTTTGAGTCCAGAGTGATCAGGGAGTTGTGTCGGGTGTATGGATGTACTAAGACCCATACTACCCCCTAACATCCCCAAGGGAATGGGTGCTGCGAACGCTTCAACCAGACTCTGTTGAGCCTACTGGGTACGCTGGAGCAGGAACGTCAGAACGATTGGGTGAGTAACCTTCCTGCACTGGTCCAGGCCTATAACAACAGCGTCCACAGCACTACGGGGTACGCTCCGACCTACCTGATGTTCGGGAGACATGTGCGGTTGCCGACAGACTTGGTATTGGGGGTGGCCACGTTGGAAGAGACCTTGAGTTTGACCGAGTGGGTAAGATGCCACCACCAGCGCCTTCACTCTGCCTATGAGCAAGTCTCGGGGAGGATAAATGCTGCCGCAATTAAGAACAAACAGATATATGATCGGACGGCCAGAGAAGCCCCGTTGTTACCAGGAGAGAGAGTGCTGGTACGGGACAACCGGCGACAGGGGAAAGGGAAGTTGAGTGACCGTTGGGAGTCTGTTCCATATGTGGTGCAGCACCAGCAGCGGCTGGGGCAGCCGGTCTATGTACTTCGACCTGAGGGGAAGGCTGGACCAGAACGGGTATTACATCGCAACTTGATTCGGCCATGCCCGAACTACCCTAGACCTCCCCTAGAGGCATTACCAGCTCCGACTGTGTGCGCTCCGCCGTTGCAAGCATGGGCCATAGTTCCGAGGCTCCCAGAGGCTGAACCAAGGGGACTGGACCCCGGATCACCACCTAGACGGTCCCAACGAGAGAACCAAGGACGGCCCCCCGAGAGGTATGGGGATTGGGTTGAACAACCACGTTCTAGGGACTAGAACGATTTGGCGGGGGAGGATGTCACTGGGTGACTAATCCGGGCGGAACTGTAGTGTGGGAAATATTTCCGCCCGGACCAATTTAAGTGAAACATAAGTTCTGTTCCGGTTGGCCCAAGGCGGGGAAATTATCCAAAATACATGTCAGGTGTGGGAAGAGGACGTGTTGGATACCGATTGGAGGATCGGGAAGGATGCAGTGATATAAAAGGGGCTGGTTTATGAACAGGAGTAGGTTTTTGTTCTGCTGTTGTTCCACGGGATACGGAAGTGGCTGGTGTGGCGTGGATGTTGCGATTTACGGGCTGCAACGGAGAATCCAAGGAAAATGGATATTGGAAGTGCGGAGGAAGTTAAGTGATCGACCTTTTGTATGTTGTGTTTACCTCCTATTGTGGATTGAGTTGAAGGAGCGATCCTACGTTTGGAAGGCCCCTGAGTGAAGGAGATCATTGAATTCGTGTTGGGAGAGGACAACACTGTGCACTGGTGGGTGAAGACTTTACGAACATTTCTTGTATATTGTGGAGAGTGAATGACGGATGTGGAGGGAGACTAACCGCCTTTAAGAAAGGATTCCGACTGCATATCTCTCCGTAGCAGTGGAAAATCCCCCCCCTCTTGTGTTGATCTGATAATCCTCAGTGCTTGTGTGTTTACTCAGTGTTGATAGTAGTGCCTTGCGTTGGAGATCGCTGGGAAAGACGGAGAGACTCCGGTGTACGATATATCTGCCTGCTGTGGTCTGCCCTCCTGCCTTTGTCCATCTGACCCGCCCTGTCAGGACTCTGAGCCCGAAACGGGAATACACCACCGATCTTCTTTCACTGAGTGTGTGGAGTGTGGTGAGTGCTGCTATATTGAAGTGTACACACGAGAAGAATTGTAGTGCCTTTGTGGTGTGTGGTGTTTGTCCGTGGTTGTGTCCCTGGTCGTAGGAAGAGGCCTGACGGAGAGGAGTAGTGTATTGGTGGCAACCACAGTCTTTACCTTAAGTAAGCTGGAGCTCGGACGTGTTGGAGGCGCCTCTGGAGGAGGTTGGATGTCGTTGCCCACGCAGCAATCCCTGTAAGCTTTTAAATCAAAGCCTTATCCTTTTTTTTGTCCATGTGATGTTGTGTCCTTGGCCCTGTCGGCAACCACCGGCCTTGTGCGTGTCGTCTGTGCTGTTTATTTGACGAGGGAAGCGAAGGACAACAGCCGATCCTCCCCCGTGTGCCCCCTTGTCAAGCTGGGCGGGAAGCCCAGTATTCTTTGCAGTTTCACCTGTAAGGCCCACCAGCCGTCAGTCATCGACTAAACCCGTATCTGCTTGGAATACAGACCTCTGAATATCTTCAGTGGTGAGTAGCACATTAACAGCCCAGCCCCGTGAATACTCACCTGTGTATTGAACACTGTACTTACTTGAGAGCTAGAACTCCTGCACGTTAACAGCTCAGCCCTGTGAATACCCACCTGTGTATGGAACACTGTACTTACATTGAGAGCTAGAACCCCTGCACGCTAACAGCTCAGCCCTGTGAATACCCACCTGTGTATGGAACACTGTACTTACATTGAGAGCTAGAACCCCTGCACGCTAACAGCTCAGCCCTGTGAATACTTACCTGTGTATGGAACACTGTACTTACATTGAGAGCTAGAACCCCTGCACGCTAACAGCCCAGCCCTGTGAATACCCACCTGTGTATCGAACACTGTATTTACCTGAGAGCTAGAACCCCTGCACGCTAACAGCCCAGCCCTGTGAATACTTACCTGTGTATCGAACACTGTACTTACCTGAGAGCTAGAACCCCTGCACGCTAACAGCCCAGCCCTGTGAATACCCACCTGTGTATCGAACACTGTATTTACCTGAGAGCTAGAACCCCTGCACGCTAACAGCCCAGCCCTGTGAATACTTACCTGTGTATTGAACGCTGTACATACCTGAGAGCTAGAACCTCTGCACGCCAACAGCCCAGCCCTGTGAATACCCACCTGTGTATTGAACACTGTACTTACTTGAGAGCTAGAACCCCTGCACGCTAACAGCCCAGCCCTTTGAATACTTACCTGTGTATGGAACACTGTACTTACTTGAGAGCTAGAACCCCTGCACGCTAACAGCTTAGCCCTGTGAATACTCACCTGTGTATTGAACTCTGTATTTACCTGAGAGCTAGAACCCCTGCACGTCAACTGCCTAGCTCTTGCTTTAAACTTACCTGGAGTGGAGTCGGCGGGAAATTAAGGGCTGAAGTGGAGTGTTGTCGAGGAAGGGCTGAAGAGGAGTGTTCTTGAGACTGGAATCCGTATTTGTGGATAAAGAATAGTTCGAGTCATCATTAGTTTTAAAGTTCCCTTACCCCTTTCCCCAAACTTTTAAACAAATAAAATTGTTACATTTTAATCTTGGTTGTCCGTCCATTCATTGGGGTGTTGTGGGACCTCCTCGAGGTGGAAGTTAGAGGGAGGAGCGAGACCCGTTGAATTGGTGGTCCGCTCCGGCCTGTGACACTAATACCTTACTGAATGCCAGTGTATTCGAAAATAAACATAAAAGGAATATTGCCATTAATATACTTGTGTTTATTCTCAGGAATGTGTTGCAAAACTGAATATGAGGCAGCATCTCTCCATCAGTATGGACGTCCCAAATGTCAACTTGAAGCTAGCAGACCTCCTCCAGACTGAGCATGCTGAGCTGTATAGTGCTCATCTGGTTAACGTTGGAAGCTGTGGGCTTCACACCCTCCACAATGCACTGAAGGCAGGCTTTACCATGTGGCAGATGGACAAGCTCCTTCGAGCACTCCACTACCTCTTTCATAATGTTCCAGCTAGGAGGGAAGATTTTACTGCCTTGATTGGGTCCTACACCTTTGCGCTACCATTCTGTGGCCACAGGTGGGTTGAGAGTTTTTTTGCCATACACATTGAAAAAGGATTTGGCCCAAAATGTCTGTGCTTTTATTTTGCAACAATAAAGTGAAATGAAATTGGAGTGAGCAGTCATTGTTCATTTTTGCATAGGTGGATTGAAAATGTCCCCGTGGCAGAGAGGGCAGTTCAAGTGTGGCCTATGGTCGTGATGTACGTACACTCTAAAAAACGCTGGGTTGTTTTTTCAACCCAACTGCTGGGTTGAGGCCGTTGGATAGGACTTTGGGATGTTTTAACCCAAGTTTGGGTTGAAAATAACTCTCTTTTTTAACCCAGCGGGGTGGGTTGAGGACGCGGACGTGAAGGAGAGCACGCACGTCACGTCAAAATCGTACGTCTCCAGTGCGAGCAGCCGCCATTTTCTCAGCGTGATAGAAGCGAGAAGCGAGAAGCGAGTGAAAGACTATGGTAAGTAACGTTAAATATTCAAAATGTAAAGTTATCTTTTATTGTTTATCCGGTTGTATGAAAGGCGGAAGGTTTTATGAAAGGCGGAAACAAAGGAGCTTAACGTTTTATATATATATATATATATATATATATATATATATATATATATATATATATATATATATATATATATATATATATATATTAAAAAAACGGACGCGGTTTTCGCCTCGGACACGGAGGTCTTAAATGCCTCATGTAACGTTACTGAACGGAGGATGTACTTTTAATATAACGTCTGTGAATGTATTTTGTCATATTTACATAAGATTTTACATTATCTGTTCTCTTTGAGGCGTTAACAGACGGTTATGGTCACGGTTACGCTCATGTGAATTTGTCTTTTTTTTCGCGGTTAAACTGAATGTATGTTTGTCTCCTAAAGGAAACGGCATTGTGTAGTAAAGACTAGCATAATTATTTTGAGGCTGTTGAAGTGGTAACTGTTAAAAGTATGTTTTACATGTAATATTTCAGACTTGTCGAGCTCCTGTCTTCATTGTCCTCGCGCTGAGAGTTAAAGACACAGAAGCTGTTTGTGTGAGGAGTCACAGACCTCTGTGAGGATGAGGATGAGGAGGAGGTGTTCTTCTGAAGAGAGGGACAGACGGTTTAAGGAGAGTAAACTTCAGAATAACATCAATTTATCTTTATTTTTACTAAGACTAAAATAATGTGTGTTTTTTTTAGATGTTGAAATCCAGAGACAAGATAACTTCATTCTTTTGAGACTGATGTAAGTTAAATTATTATTACTTTTTTTTTTTTTAGAAAATTAATGTTTCTGTTGTGTCCTGCCTGTTAACTTCACATTTTGATGCAAAAACAGTGTGATTTTATATATGTATGTATGTATATGTTAATATTTTATTGAAACCATTTATGTCCCTCTTTGCAGAACTCAAACTAACTGGAGTTAAGGACACACAAGTCTGCTTGTGTGAGGAAGGGGTTTTCTCAGCTTCTTCTGAAGAGAGGGAAAGATAGTTTAAGGCAAGTAAACTTCATAATTTCATGTTATCAGTTGTTGTTTTTTTACTAAGAGTAAAATAATGTTTGTTTTTTGTTTTTGTAGATGTTAAAGCAAGAGACATGGGAGAGCATCATTCCTTTGAGATTTTATGTAAGTTATTTTTAGAAAATAACAGACATGGGGACTTGTGACTTGGTGACTTGGACTCGAGTCGACTCGAGTCGCTATTTTTAGGACTTGAGACTTGACTCGGACTTGGAAGTTAAAGACTCGGGACTTGACTTGACTTGAGACACGATGACTTGAATGACTTGAGTGTTAATCACATCATGTTTTCAGTTTGAATATAAAATATATAAATTATTTTTTTAAATAAAGTTGATTACTCAGCTGGAGCGCAGGCTGAGAATAGCGTCGAGACTGGATCAGGACACTATCATCAGTCATGCCCTCTCTACCTTACACACACCACGCCCACTTAAATCAGATATCACATCACATCAACATGTCAGCCTGAGGGTTACCGACGGTCATCGCTTTTGTCTTCAATAATTCGCGCCTAAAAACGCGTGGAAAACGCTGGGTGCGCCGCTTTCTCCTTCTTTCCAAAGCGCTTGGGCAGAAGTGCTCCTGGGGCGTCTGTCGTTGCTAAGCATCCATGACACGCTCTCTCTCAATGGAGACGCGGAAATTTCAGCAAAGGATAAATGGATTTGCAGCACTAAAAATCGCTCGCAGTAGCTCTGCTACTAAATTAATTTCAAAATGGCAATCCATATACAGCTATGAACAGCTGTTCCTTCATCTTAGCTGAGCTTTCAACGTTGATACGGGAAAGGATGAAGCTGATTGGTTAGTTATTGTCACATGACCCGCGGTGCGCTTGCGGCATTCTGAAAAGTTTAGATGTTTTTAACTCGATGCGGTGCCTTCCATTATGAGCGCGCATACCGCGCGCCTACATTGGAAATAGCGAACTTGCGCGCGCAAAAGACGTGATGTGTACGGCCTCCAATGATCCGCTAGCAGGCCGTCAAAAAAACGCATTCCGGGGCGGCGCTAGGGCTGGGCTAAGGGGGCATAAGCCCCGAATATTTTGTTACCTTGTCTTTCTCATAGAGCAAAGCCCCTTTCACACTGCCATTCCGGCAAACACAGGGGTAAAGTGTTCCTGTAATTGTTCCCTGGTCGCTAGATTTGGCACTTTCACACTGCCAGTGATGACCCGGTATATGTGCGTGCTTTCACACACAACTCGTGAAGATCCCGTAACGACACGTGACATCAGCGCGTGACGTGTAATGTACGAGTCGACAACGCTTGGCACGTTATACTTTAACTGAAGCAAGCAAACGATCTCTGAGTCAGCGCGGAAAGTGAGGAACTAACTGATCTCTGCTTTATTACAGTTTGCACATATGTTTTCGTCGCGAATGTTGATCTTCATTCAAAACAGCCGGTAAAAGAGTCGCGCGATAACGCGCGTCATCACTTCGATACAAAATTAGATCTGGCTTTTGTTCACACAGCGCTCGTTCCGGATCGATTACCGCAATGTTACTATGTCCCCGACCCGGGTTCGATTCGGTAATCAATTCCGGGACGTGGTTGCTTTCACACAGAAGGCGACCAGGCAATGTTACGGGAATATTGCGGGTCCGACGTGCAGTGTGAAAGGGGCTCAAAACAATTAATCAGAAAAACAAATGTAGCTGCCGCGATTACCCAATCATGAGAAGTGCACATTGCATATATATATATACCCCATCACTCTCCTTCTTGCTCAAATAGCCCTTGATGCCTTCAGTGTGAATCTACAATTTTGATAGTCATGAAAATAAAGAAAACTCTTTGAATGAGAAGGTGTGTCCAAACTTTTGGTCTGTACTGTACATAACAAAAAAGTATGAAACAACTGAAAATACGTCATATTTATATTCTATACTGAGAGAGTGTGTGTGTGTGTGTGTGTGTCAGAGAGAGAGAGAGAGAGAGAGAGAGATAGGTGTTCAGAGAGGAGTCTGTTGGATGTTTAGCTGTTATTTGTTTTATGGACTCAATGTTGAAAATGTAAAACATTTCAAACACTGTTGGCAGAAGTGAAAAATAAATAATTTTAGGAAGTTACAATTTTGTTTGATTCCATGATGTATTTTACTGAACATGAGTATTTACAATGCAAATCCAAATTATTTTAATTTACTGACAGTTACTTATATCTTGTCTTTTAACTTTATTAAGATCAGATTCTGCAGGTAAAATAACAATATTAAGGTGACTTGACTTGGACTTGACTTGACATAGCTTGTGACTTGACTTGACTTGCCCAAGAAAAAAATACTTGGGACTTACTTGAGACTTGAAGGTTAAGACTTGAGACTTACTTGAGACTTGCACATGTGTGACTTGGTCCCATCTCTGGAAAATAAATTTTTCTGTTGTCTCCTGCCAGTTTACTTCACATTTTGATGCAACAACAGTGTGATTACGTGCTCATTTCATTAAGACCATTGATGTCTGTGTTTTTTATTGCAGAAATCAAACCAACTTTGGAGTTGTCTTGTCTGATTTGGAGAGTCATCATTCTTGGTCTTCGCTCTTAGAGGTAAAGTTCACACAAAAAATCATTTACTTGCCCTCAAGTCATTCCAAACCTATAAGACTTTTGTCTGTCTTTACAACATAAATTAATATATTTTTAGTTTTCTCATAATATTTGTTAATCCATTTATAGTTTAGATAATCAGTATTTTCAAGCTTCATAAATATAGAGTTATTGTAGAAGTAAATTCTGATATTTATATATGAATACATCTTAAATTATATGATAGCAAACATGTATGTTCAAAATAAAATACTGGTCTCCCAGACCAGCAATGGAGGACACAAAAAGAGAATATTAAATATATTCATACGTTTTCCAAAAAATTAGCAGATTTTGTATGAGTCTGGAAAAACATGAGGAGAGTAAATTATAAACATTTTAATTATTTGGTGAACTAACGGTTTGAAGAGCAGCCCTCCATGTACGTGAATATTGTGAGGTATGTGAATGTCATGTCTGTTTTAATGTTTCAGTAAAGAAGCTTTCTGAAAGCAATATTTATTCAAACAATATCACATGTCCTCACACTAGTGCTGCCATTATAGACTTCATGAGAGCTGTGATAGACAGACATTAAACAACCACACAAAGTGTTGAAACTTTAACACAGATTATTTACCTATCCTTACGGATGTGAATACACCTCTACCTGAAAATCGATAGTTTAATTAAATGTTTAATTTTTTCAAATGTGTTTCTCTTAGGCCACTGATGAAGAACAGGCGGTGACTGGGATGAATGCTGGTCAGAGAGGAGAATCTTCTTTCCCCTAAACAGCGGTGGTTTTAAAGCAGGACGCTGCCCTGGATGATGTAGGTGTCACATGATGTGCTGATGGGGTTTTTCTTCATGATTACATCAGTTATGCTAAAGAGATCATGAAAATTGACCATGATGCATGATCTGTATTCATGGACTATGAAACAAACTCTAAGTGTATAATTTGTTAAAAAAAAAAAAAAGTCAAATGCTTTTTCTGTGTTGTTTAGTAGAAGAGTTTACACTCTGTCATTCATACACCTGCTCACATTCTTACACACACATGCGTCTGTTAAATGTTATAATATCAAAGTTAATGTTGTGATTTATTTGTGTACTGTCATGCCAGAATAGTTGGAAAAAAACCTAACTAATTGTAAATTTATTGTATGTGTTTTCGTATATTTTTATACAATATATACAATTGAACAAAGTCCAATTTGATCTTAAGTTATATTCATCAAATGTTCAATGCTTTGTTTATGAACTCTGTATCTGTTAATGCCATCCTTTTCTGCATTTCTTTTAACATGTTACTTTTTGACTTTTCTCTTGATTTTAATAAATATTTTCCTTTTGGTAATTATTATTTGTGTGTAAAAGTGATATTTAAAATGAACAACATTTGTAGGTTTAATGCCTAGCTCAATTTGGGTTCATTTTAACGTAGAAATGCATTGTTTCCCCACATGGCTGCACTCTGCGAGTTTATTTTCTTCCAGCAGGAGGCGCTAAGAGCGGGAGAGGTAGGTTTCTCCGGTAACGGCTGCAGAGCGGTACTGAGCTCACAAACGCTGCCTTATCAAGCACATACGAAATGATATCGAACATTTTCTAAATACAGTAGTTTTCCTTCTGAAATACAGTGATAAAAAAACACCCGCTCTGTTTTTTTAAACCCTGCAATATAGTCATTTTAAACCATAAAAAAGGCAACCCAGCAGGCTGGGTTAAATATGATAACCCAACTGGTTGGGTTAAAACAACCCAGCGCTGGGTTCGTCCCTTTTTGACCCAGCGCTGGGTTGTCAAAATAACCCAAATTGGGTTGTTTTCAACCCAGCAGTTTTTAGAGTGTAGATGCTGTTAAACAGAAGAAGCTTCCAAACCCCAGTACTGCCTCTTACGACACCATTGAGGCAGCACAAGCGGATCCCCTCATGATTGCCAAGCTCCAGTTCTTCCTGGCAATATCCAGGACCTTTAGCCTCTTCCTGACCAACTATCAAACTGATGAGCCAGTTCTGCCCTTCTTTGCCAAAGATTTGAGTGAGCTGCTGAAGGTAATCATTACAATAGGGCCCAATTCAACTATCTACCCGTTGATGTGTGGTGGTCCACAACTCTGTAAAATCAATGCAATGTGTGCAGTTTTACATAGATTGTTACATAGAACTCACTTGAGATAAAACCTGGATGCCAACAAACACATACACACACACCAATTACTTCCTTTCATTTTATTTGTTCCTCTTGTTCACAATAATACAATATAAAATTAATAAATAAATTCATAACATATTTTAAACCAACATTTTTCATGATTAGAAAGAGGCAGTAAGAAGAATGATCTATTTAATGGTAAGCTAGTAGGATGGTTCTGTCACTGATTACTTGTATCCTTTTAAGAGTCTCCTGCGGCGGTTTGTAAAGCAAGAGTTCCTGCAAGATGCCACTTCCCTGAGGCTGACCAAAATTGACGTTGCTGATGAAGTGAATAGGGTATCCTGCAAGAATGTTGACTTAGGACTGGGTGCTGAATCTGCCATCAAGGTAATTTTTTATATTGACTTTTCTTTTCTGGGATGGATTTTTGTTCTCTGTACAATGCAACTGGTAAAAAATGTTTTTAATTATATTCTGCTGTTTGTATTATTATTATTATTATTATTATTATTATTATTATTATTGCCGGCATGGAGAAACTTATTTTTAGACGATTAAGTTTACTTTCTTCATCATTTACATTCTGTAGTCTATGTTGCTTATTTGTCAGGCACTTCAGAGCAAGCCAGTGTGGTGGGAAAGCCCTTTACCTTCCCTTATAATTATGTGGATCGTAAGCCAATTGGCTGTCACCATGGGGATATAAAGTGCGATAGACCTGCGCTTTAGGTCAACGTCATTTGTTGACGTCACTGACGCACCGCAAACACCTGACTGTGGCTTCTTCCGGAATCAGGTGTGGACATTAGAGAGGTAGGAACGATTGGTGACTTTGAGATTGTTTTTTTAAATTTCGTAACTAATTGTCCTGGGTTGCGTGTTTGGGTGAGGCTTTATAACGGTAATATTAAATGGTGACCCATTTTATTCCAGGTGCTCGCCCGGAAAAGTTGAGCGTAAGCTGATTGCTTGATCGCCACTCCCTCTCTTGGGATTGTGTGTGTTTCTGATCTGTGTGTGTCTGATTTTTTTGGGGGGAAGTCGTGGCCTAATGGTTAGAGGGTTGGACTCCCAATCATGTAAAGTTCTCTCTCCACCTTCAATACCAAGACTTAGGTGCCCTTGAGCAAGGCATCGAACCCCCAACTGCTCCCCGGGCGCCGCAGGATAAATGCTCCGGGTGTGTGCTCACAGTGTGTGTGTGTGTGTTCACTGCTCGGTGTGTGTGCATTTTGGATGGGTTAAATGCAGAGCACAAATTCGTATGTATAAGTATGGGTCACCATACTTGGCTGAATGTCACTTCACTTTCACTTTCACTTTCATTAAAGTCAATGGATTCATTTCTCCTGCAGATCTCGCGCTGCGACTGCTAGTTGGGCGCGTTTCACGTCCTGCCCACGGATAACACTGCTGTTTTGTTTTGTGTTGATTTAGTTTTTTCTATTTTTGTATTTTTCCTAGTTTGTATTTTGTTTTTGCTGCTTAGTTAATCATTGTAATTTGAGTTTGGTTTATTTTTCTGTAAACTAAAATCCATTGTCTTGCTTTTGCATTTCTTTATTTTTGTTTAAATTAGTTGTTTGATTTATGATTTGTAATTTTGAGGCAACTAGGCCTTGTACAATTCTCTTCCAGTTTTGTTAATTCTTATTTTGGATTTTGTTTAATTTAAATTAATATAAGGCAGTCCAGCACCTTAATTGTTCTGTGTGCATTTTTAGTGACTCGTATTAAGATTGCTCTGTTCTTGTGCCGCAGGATCTGGGTGCCAAAGGCAGGGAGGCCGGCTCTATTCCCTTCTAAGTGGTGGTGGTGTGTTCACAGTGTGCCGTGTCCATCCTTGGAGTGTGGTGTGAGTGCGTGTGTTTGCGTGCACTGGTGAAAGGAATGATTTCTCTGCTATAGGCAGCCTAATCGCCTGACCCTGCTGGTAAACCCTGGTCAGCTGGTGTTTCTGTGACCTTTTCAGTGTCGAACCCTTATGATGAGCTGTGATTGGCTGAGGCCTGATATATCTTAACGAGTGTTTAAAAATGTTTAAATGTAAAAAATTACCTTAATGTTTTTATCAAACCCATGAACTCTCAGACGATGTAAAAAAAATTTATCTTTGTTTTATCTTACTACAGAGATTATCCACATGTATATGCCATGTTAGTAAATCATCAAAAAAGACAACAAGATATTTCAATGATGAGACCTGTGCTATATTTTGTTTGTGGATGCTCAGTGGCCTGTGATCACCCACTCAACAAACACCATTTCCCTGGTCTTACCTACATTATTCAGACAGGTCTCCAATCCTTTTTTAATAATCCTAAAATTGCAGTATAATCTGACAATTTATTAATATAATTATTGGGGTAGCACCTTTGGCACTCATCCCTATACAGAGTAAACAACACCGGTGAACTAACACAACCCTGAGGGGCTCCAGTACTCAGAGTTCTAACTTCAAAGAGTGTTCCATTGACAATAACCTGCTGCCTATGGTTGGTTAAAAAAGAGTGATACCATTTAATAATAAGAGGGTGAACTTTAAAATCCATTAACCTCTTAGTTAAAAGATGAGGCTGCAGAATGTTGAAAGCTGAAAATCTAAAAACTAGTCCCTCCAGGAAAAACAGATTTTTTTTGTGATTGTTGCGTGTAAAAATCCTTGATTTTGCTGCACGTTTTATTAAAAAATGCGATGGAATATGCGGGATATTTTTGCAATTTTATGCGATGAAATTGCGTGAACTTGCAAAAACTGCGGTTTGATGAAAAAGAGAAAAAAGGTGAATCCCCCAACACCTTTTTCTCACTAGGCTTAATGTAAAGAGTAATTTCTTATTACTTCCTATGATAAGCACGCTTCTAGTTTCACCCTGGCGGTAGGGTTGGGGTATAATGATGCGGCCTTGAAAGACTTTATCAACGTCTGTCTAGACAACCCTGTGCAGGAGAGTGAAATGAATGAGCTGGAGGTTTTTGATTTTTGGGGGTTCATACTGTACCTACAACATCGATCTCAGTGGGATAACCCAGTCACACCTGTCTCTCCAGGTGGAATGGCCTACTCTAGACCGGGGTCTACAGACAGGAGGACCGCCAGACCAGCACCACTGCACAAGTAGGCCACCAGCCCAGCACCTCTGCACAATATAGCCGCCAGCCCAGTGCCACTGCGCAAAATAGCCGCCAGCCCAGTGCCACAGGGCAAGGTGGCCGCTGGCCCAGCGCCACAGTGCAAAATGGCCACCGGCCCAGCACCTCTGCACAAGATAACAGCCACAGGTGATCCTCCAGAGCTGAGTCAGGTTCCCGTTGACGCTCCAGAGTCGGGTCAGGTTCCCGTTGATGCTCTTGAGTCGGGTCAGCTTCCTGTTGACCTTCCATAGTCGGGTCAGGTTCCCATTGACCCTCCAGAGTCAAGTCAGGTTCCCGTTGACGCTCCAGATTCGGGTCAGGCTCCTGTTGACCCTCCAGAGTCGGGTCAGGTCACCGTTTACACTCTGGAGTCAGGTCAAGTCACCATTAACACTCATGAGTTAAGCACTACCACAGTTAGACCTCAGGAGTCAAGTCAAGTCACCGACTATCTTCATGAGCAAGGGCAAGTCACTGTTGATCTTCATTAGCAAAGGCAAGTCACCAATGATCTTCATGAACAAAGTCAAGTCACCAACGATCTTCATGAGCGAAAGTCAAGTCACCGTTGATCTTCCTAAATCCAGTCAAAACACCACGGATTTCATCACAGTTAATTGTCTGTTAAACCGGTCTGTTTTCTCTCTGTGTCACGGAGTCCTTATTTTCCATCATTTAGTTTCTTCACGTTCCCTTGTGATTTCTAGTTCAAGTTTCTTGTTTCGTGTCAGGACCACTGCCCACGTATCGACGAGGACACGAAAGGTTCAGTAGACTTTTTGCTTTTAATGAATGGTTGTTGTCATGGTGTAAAGAACAGAACCTGCTATTTGTTAATAACTGGAATCTTTTCTGGGAGCGTCCTAGACTGTTTCGCGCTGATGGATTACACCCCAGCAAAATTGGAGCGGAGCTTCTCTCTGACAACATCTCCAGGACACTTCGCTCCATGTGACTAGTAAGACAATTCTCAAATAACCATTATGATGAGTTTTGTTCTAACCGCTTAAATGCTAAAGGTACTTGCGCTGTAAAACCTATTAAGACTGTGTCTGTTCCCCGAATAGTGAGGTCAAAATATAAATATAATGTAGGATCTAGAAAAAATCTTATCGTAATTAAACCAGAAAAATGTAAATTAAATGAACAAAAACAATTTTTAAAGTTTGGGCTCATAAATATTAGATCACTCGCACCAAAAGCAGTTATTGTAAATGAAATGATCACAGATAATAGTTTTGATTTACTCTGCTTGACTGAAACCTGGCTAAAACCAAATGATTATTTTGGTCTAAATGAGTCTACTCCACCAAACTACTGTTATAAGCATGAGCCCCGTCAGACTGGTCGTGGCGGGGGTGTTGCAACAATATATAGTGATATTCTCAATGTTACCCAGAAAACAGGATACAGGTTTAACTCTTTTGAAATACTTCTGCTAAATGTTACTCTGTCAGACATGCAAAAGAAATCTAATGTATCTCTTGCTCTGGCTACTGTGTATAGACCACCAGGGCCGTATACAGAATTCCTAAAAGAATTTGCAGATTTCCTCTCAGACCTTCTAGTTACAGTTGATAAGGCGCTAATCATGGGAGATTTTAATATTCACGTTGATAATGCAAATGATACATTAGGACTTGCGTTTACTGACCTAATAAACTCCTTTGGAGTCAAGCAAAATGTCACCGGGCCCACTCATCGTTTTAATCATACACTAGATTTAATTATATCGCATGGAATCGATCTTACTGCTATAGATATTGTACCTCAAAGTGATGAAATTACAGACCATTTCCTTGTATCGTGCATGCTGCGTATAACTGATATTAACTATATGTCGCAGCGTTACCGTCTGGGCAGAACTATTGTTCCAGCCACCAAAGAAAGATTCGCAAATAACCTGCCTGATCTATCTCAACTGCTAATTGTACCCAAAAATACACACGAATTAGAAGAAATTACTGACAACATGGGCACTATTTTCTCTAATACATTAGAAGCTGTTGCCCCAATCAAATTGAAAAAAGTTAGAGAAAAACGTACTGTACCATGGTATAACAGTAATACTCACTCTCTCAAGAAATTAACTCGTAGTCTTGAACGCAAATGGAGAAAAACTAACTTAGAAGTTTTTAGAACTGCATGGAAAAACAGTATGTCCAGCTATAGACAGGCTCTAAAAACTGCTAGGGCAGAGCATATACACAAACTCATTGAAAATAACCAAAACAATCCAAGGTTTTTATTTAGCACAGTGGCTAAGTTAACAAATTACCAGACGCCACCTGATTCAAATATTCCACCTACGTTAAATAGTAATGACTTTATGAATTTCTTCACTGATAAAATAGATAACATTAGAAATACAATAGCGAATGTAGATTCTACAGCGTCTAACACTTCAGTTTCATCCATCGCACCCAAAGATAAACTGCAGTGCTTTACAACCATAGGACAGGAAGAGCTAAATAAACTTATCACTGTATCTAAACCAACAACATGTTTATTAGATCCTGTACCCATTAAATTACTGAAAGAGCTGTTACCTGTAGCCGAAGAACCGCTTCTCAATATCATAAACTCGTCGTTAACTTTAGGATACGTCCCAAAACCATTCAAGCTGGCGGTTATCAAGCCTCTTATTAAGAAACCAAAACTAGATCCTAGTGTACTGGCAAATTATAGGCCTATGTCAAATCTTCCATTTATGTCTAAAATTTTAGAGAAAGTTGTGTCTGCTCAATTGAGCACCTTCCTGCATAAAAATGATCTGAATGAAGAATTTCAGTCAGGTTTTAGGCCCCACCATAGCACAGAAACTGCACTTGTTAAAATTACAAATGACCTGCTCCTTGCGTCAGACCAAGGCTGCATCTCATTTCTAGTCTTACTTGATCTTAGTGCTGCGTTCGACACCATAGATCATGACATACTCATAGATCGATTACAAAACTATACAGGTATTCAAGGGCAGGCTCTAAGATGGTTTAGATCCTACCTGTCCGATCGCTACCATTTTGTTTACTTAAATGGGGAGTCATCTCATTTATCATCAGTAAAATATGGAGTGCCACAAGGATCCGTCCTAGGTCCCCTTCTATTTTCAATATATATGTTGCCCCTTGGTAATATTATTAGAAAATACGGAATTAGCTTCCACTGTTATGCTGATGATACTCAGCTATATATCTCAACGAGACCAGATGAAACTATCTAAGCTAACAGAGTGTGTTAAAAATGTAAAAGATTGGATGACACACAATTTTCTCCAATTAAATTCGGATAAGACAGAGATACTAATTATTGGACCAAAAAACACTACACAGAATCTTGTAGATTACAATCTGCAACTAGACGGATGTACTGTTACTTCCTCTACAGTCAGAAATCTGGGTGTTATATTAGACAGCAATTTGTCTTTTGAAAATCATATTTCCAATGTTACAAAAACTGCATTCTTCCATCTTAGAAACATTGCCAAGCTACGAAACATGTTATCTGTTTCTGATGCAGAAAAGCTAGTTCATGCATTCATGACCTCTAGACTGGACTATTGTAATGCACTTCTAGGTGGTTGTCCTGCTTCGTCAATAAACAAGCTACAGGTAGTCCAAAATGCAGCAGCTAGAGTCCTTACCAGGTCAAGAAAATATGATCATATTACCCCAATTTTACAGTCTCTGCACTGGCTACCTATTAAGTTCCTTATCAGTTACAAATTATCATTACTTACCTATAAGGCCCTAAATGGTTTAGCTCCAGCGTACCTAACTAGCCTTCTACCACGTTACAACCCATCACGCACCCTAAGGTCACAAAACGCTGGACTTTTGGTCGTTCCTAGGATAGCAAAGTCCACTAAAGGAGGTAGAGCTTTCTCACATTTGGCTCCAAAACTCTGGAATAGCCTTCCTGATAATGTTCGGGGTTCAGACACCCTCTCTCTGTTTAAATCTAGATTAAAAACACATCTCTTTCACCAAGCATTCGAATAATGTAACTTTTTAATTGTGAGTGTAGGTGCATCTGTTCAAAGGTGCATTTTTATTCATTAACTTGGGTTAAACTAATTTTACTTTGTTGGATCAGCAGCTATGCTAATGATGTCTGTATTTTGTTTCTATGTTTCGCCACGGGATTTACATCCCGTGGTAACTAGGATTTAAACAAGCTCCAGTCTGGATCCAGAACACCTGAGAAGAGATGATGCTGACCCTCAGAGGACCCCAGATGATGCTACCTTGAATCAACAAACAGAACTAACAATTATTGCTAAATGTGTGACTGAATCATATAATAACTTAATTAATAATATTGATAGTTCATCGTCTAGCTGACTACGTCTTGTATTATTATTATTATTTTTATTTTTTCTAAAATCCTGTCAAATGTGCACAAACTACTAGCTACTACTAAATATTGTAGAAACATAATTTTCTGTAAAGTTGCTTTGTAACGATTTATTTTGTAAAAAGCACTATACAAATAAACTTGAATTGAATTGAATTGAATATTTGTTTTGTTAGTATGTTGCTAGCATGATTAGCATGTTGCTAGCATGTTTCTAGCATGTTGCTAGCATGTTTCTAGCATGATTAACATGTCACTAGCATGTTGTTAACATGATTAGAATTTTGCCAACATGTTTCTAGCATTATTAGCATGTGACTAGCATGATTAACAAGTTGATAGCATGTTTCTAACATGATTAACAAGTTACTAGCATGTTGTTAGCATGACTAGCATGTAGCTATCCTGTCGCTAGCATGTTTAACATGATTAGAATGTCGATAACATGTTGTTAGCATGGTTAACATGTTGTTAGCATGATTAGCATTTTGTTAGCATGTTTCTAGTATGATTAGCAAGTTATTAGCATTTTTTTAACATGACTAGCATGTTAGCATTTCACTATAATGTTTCTAACATGATTTGCATGCTGTTACCATTTTGCTAGCATGTTTCTAGCATAATTAACATGTTGGTAGCATGTCACTAACATGTTTCTAACTTGATTAGCATGCTGATAGCATGTTGCTAGCATGTTTCTAGCATGATTAGCATGTTGCTAGCATGTTTTTAGCATTATTACCATGCTGCTAGCATGTTGCTAGCATAATTAGTATGTTGCTAGCATGTCGCTAGCACGTTTCCAGCATGATTACAATGCTGCTCGCATGTTTAGAATGTTCTTCTAGCATGACTAGCATGCGTCTAGCATGTTGCTAGCATTATTAACATGTGACTAGCATGTTGTTGACATGTTTCTAACTTGATTACCATGTCGTTAGCATGATTAGCATGCTGCTAACATGCTTCTAGTATGATTAGCATTGTTGCTAGCATGATTATCATGTTGTTAACATGTTTTTAACATGATTACCATGCTGTTAAAATGTTGCTAGCATGTTTCTAGCATGATTAACATTTTGCTAGCATGTTTCTAACATGAATAGCATGTGACTAGCATTTTTCTAGCATGATCAGCATGACGCTAGCATGTTGCTAGCATGATTAGCATGTCACTAGTATGTTTCTAGCATGACTAGCATGTTTCTGGTACCATTAGAATGCTGCTAGCATCTTGATAGCATGCTTCTAGTATGATTAGCAAGTTACTAGCATGTTGTTAACATGACTAGATGTTGGCTTGAGACATTGGCCAAATAAATAAGTGTTTATGTCCAGGAAAGTATGAAAAGCATCATCAGGATAGTCGACCTGCCATTAGTGGCTCAACCGTAATGTTATGAAGCAACGAGAGTACTTTTTGTACATGAAGAAAACAAAAATAACAACAACAATTCAAACCAGAATAAAAAACTTATCCTTGTGGTGCAGCTGATATAGAAGAGCGTATGCTGTCTGTGTACAGCTCAGATTGTTTCAAAATGGCACTACACTGATTGGGAGAGGAATTGTTGAATATATTTGAATATATTTACTTTGTCCTTTCATCATGTTTACAAACCAACATTTTAAATTAAAGTCAGTTTGCTGTGTAATGATGATAAATGTTAACGTTATCGCGTTTCTATCCAGAAAAAAACACAGCTCCCCCATTTACTTTCATTTAATTTTAAGTTAGTCTTGCCCTCACAAACACGACGGACACAGTGACGTATCGCAGCAATGACTTAAAGCTGCCAATGAGGCGTCTAGGTATTTATGTCTATGCAGTGAATAATATTTTATATTGGTGAGGAATCTATTATATTTCAAAGTGCAGATCATTATTCATACATAATTCAGACATTTCACATATTCATCATCAGTTACAATCTTACCACTAGTTAATTTGAAATAGTTTTTTATTATTTGTGCACAGAGACAAATCACATGTATTATAAGAGATCAGAATGATATGTTCTCAATGAATTAGGTTTATGAAAAGTCCTTTTCAACTGAAAGGTGATTTCGATACAATAATGATACAAATGACTGATGTGAAACTACAATAATAACTGATTTCCACCAGCACAAATACAGGTTGTGAAAACCACAAAAACACAGATCGTCACTCACACACTGATCTTACGTCTATATCATGATTTAAACACATCTATTTCAACATATCTATACTGACAGTAGATCAACTGCAGAATTGATGTCATGGAGAGAAGAGGCTATAACATCTATAACCATTACTTGATTGATCATACAGCTGAAAGCATTATTAGATGAAACACTTGTCAGTCTGTTCTGATACATCAACAGATCAACAGCTTCACTGATGATCCAACAGAAACAAGAAACCCAGGATATAGTGGCTGAGTGAATGTGGTCTGGACTGTGTGGATGAGGCTCACTGTGTCAGAGACGCTGTAGAAGGACAGAGTTCCTGCACTGTGATCCACAAACACTACTATTCTGTGACTAAACTTCACAGAGAGATCAGTCTCAGTGTTATTGTGTATGAATGAGTATCGGAGGTAGGAACAGTACAAACTCCAGGACTTATTATTACATCCAAACAAACACTCATTATCCCGTCCCTTCCTGCTGATGCTCTTATATGACACTGATATAAACACACCAGTACTAAAATAATCGTCATTTCCTTTCCACTCAATCTCCCAGTAACAGCGCCCACACACACTCTCTCTACACAACACCTGATAGACGCCATCAAATCTGTCCGGATGATCAGGATACCGCTGTTTCTTTCCCACCCATGCCACCTCTCTGTTTTCCTCAGACAGTCTGAGATTTTTGTTTGTTGTGTTTTTATCCAGTGTGAGAAAGCAAGCATCTGAACACAAGAAAAGAGACAGTTATAAAAAATTTTATAACATTTTTTATTTTGATGAACTAATCTAGCAAAACACGACAGAAGTGATAATCCAAGTCCAGAACCCTGACACCTACACACAGTGCTGAAAATATGAAGACCAAACACTAATGGGTAAGTCTGAATGCATTCATATTTAAAGTATATAACTTAATAGGTAAGGTGGCATACATTGTTGTAACAACCTATTAAGTATATACAGTTCTATAAATGGATATGAAGAAGGTTTAATAAATGTTGTGTCCATTTTGTGTGAATGCATGTAAAGAGCTATTATTCCAGTAACGTTTCCTCTTAAAATGGCATTATATGCATGTATTACTTGGTTAAAAATTGAGAGAAAAAAAGCAATATTTATGTTGTTTGAAGTTGTAATTAAAGCACTCTTAAAACACATTGGTCCAGATGTGTTCAATTGTGTATTGTTAAGAAATCAATAATCTTTAATAATGTGTGGTGTGTGTGTGTTAGACATACGTTTGTGTAATCCTTCTGTAATCCTGAACTCTCCTCCATGATCCACACTATAAAAACACACAATGTTACAATTAATCAGTACTATACACACACAGAGAGCAGTGCAGCAAATTAATCAAATTAATAAGTTAATTGTCATTTTGAATTACAAATATGGCTTCCAATGATTATGAAATCAAGATTAAATTAACATACTAGCGATATGAAAATATTCATTTAACATTACTTCTGTATGCCTGTATATGCATGTGTTTTCTTAGAATTGCTGTGTGGTTCAGAAGGGTGACACCTGGGGTGGAAAACAGATGACTGAGAATGACCTGAGAGGTTCATTGGGCCATATAGTGGGGGGACAATGCCTGAGGATGATCTGAGGGGGTCACCTAAGTCCTAAATGTGTGAGAAACCGCCCATAGAGAGTGTTCCTTGTTATGTGTGGAAATTTACAGCTGCTAAGACTTTGTAACCTTGAAACAGCAAAGGGATATAAGGTGGAGGACTGCCCTCTTCCTGGGTCGGATTCACTCTGCAGGAACTCAGTGTTGCTGTATGACTGTCTGACCTTCTTTGCAAAGAATAAAAGCTTTCTTTTTAATTATACCTGAGAATGAGTCTGTCTCTTATGCTGATGAGAGTTGATTTAAAGTTTGCAACGACACATGCTAGCAAAGTGCTAAAAATTGCTAACATTCTGAAAGTTTTTTAATCTATATTAAATCTAAACCTACTATATACTATATCTATATATAATTGATGATCAGCTGACTTTCTCAGACCACATTGCTAAAACTGTCCGATCCTGCAGATTTGCTTTATTCAACATCAAGAAGATCAAGCCCTTTCTTTCGGAACATGCGGCACAACTCCTTGTTCAAGCTCTTCTTCTGTCCAGGCTGGACTATTGTAATGCTCTCTTGGCAGGTCTTCCAGCCAATTGTATCAAACCTTTACAATTAATTCAGAACGCGGCAGCAAGATTAATTTTTAATGAGCCAAAAAGAATACACGTCACACCTCTGTTTATCAATTTGCACTGGCTTCCAATAGCTGCTCGCATAAAATTCAAGGCATTGATGTTTGCCTACAAAACTACCACTGGCTCTGCACCCATTTACCTAAATGTATTACTTCAGAGTTATGTCCATGTCTCTTATGTACTAGAATCTTGCATTCTGCAAGTGAACATCGCTTGATTGTGCCATCCCAAAGAAGCACAAAGTCACTTTTACAGACTTTTAATTTAAATGTTCCCTCCTCAATCCTCCTCAATCCCCAACTCAATCTGAGTCCTTAGCCATCTTCAAGAATCGGCTTAAAACCCGTCTCTTCCATCTTTATTTGACCCTCTAAACCGGCACACGCTTCCTCATTCTGCACAAACACTGAAATAGCACACATTTTATAGGTTACCATTGGCGCGACCGGCCATGTGAAGTTGCTACTCCTTACGTGTTTCAGATGATAATCCTTATTTGAGGTCGATGAATGAAAGGCGAGCGTTTGGATGTCCTGGCTAATGTCCTTCATTTTACTACATAGAGCAATTGTTAACGATCTTTCATCACAGAATGCATGACTTCGTCACTTCCTGTGGATTTGTTTTACTATGACTAAAAAAACACAGTTGACTAAGCATTTTCTCATTCACTATAAGGGATGCAGCCTTAGAGTTTTAGGACCTTATTTCAGTGATTTTAACATTCTAGTTTTTCACTAAGCACACATTAAACATTGTTTTCACAAAAACACAATCACGTACATACATGCTGCTCACATACCATTGTAGCCCAGTTTGTGCTGATTATAGTGCTACTGAACTTTAGCCATTAAAATGTTTAAAAGCTACTGAAAAAAGCACAAAAGTCAGGGATTGTCAAAACTTCTCCAGGGCCCCAAAACACCCTCGGACACCATAAGGTTAATGTTCCTCAAATACATAAAACTTAAGATTTTACATATAGGGAGTTTCTTGAGTTAAGTAAATAAAGTACGTCTTCAAACAATCAGTTCAGTATTTACCCTTGCAATAAAGTAGAGCATGGCCCAAACTGTGTGCAGCACTTAATTCACAATAGAAGCAGGTGGAGTTATGAGCTTTGACTGATCCAATGAAGATACAATGTTTAATTAAAGCTCTTTTTAATACATTGTTGTCTCTTGTTCTAGCATTCCAAAGCATATGCCAAATTTAGTGACAAAATTTAATGGTCGTATATTGTGGTAGCATTTTGTTAATAATTTTATGGAAAACCATTTACCTCAGTATCTCCAGCCGACAGTTTGGACTCTTCAGTCCACCAAAAAGAAGCTTCACTCCTGAATCCTGCAGGTCATTGTTACTCAGGTTCAGCTCTCTCAGGACACAGTTTAAGGATTGTAAAACTAATGACAAACTCTCACATGACTGAGCAGTGAGATTACAGTTTAGGAGCCTGCGTGGAGAAAACAAACAGTGATATATTTGTGTTTATCTTGTAAGGTTTATAATCTGGAGCACAGATGACTTCAAAAACCTTTGAATATAGGGATGTATTTAAAGCAATTGCGAAACCATCAGATGTACTGACTGATTACTGAATTTAAGAGAGAATCAAAATAAATGCAAAAAGGCTTCCTTTTTGATGCTTTTCCACTGCATGGTACGGCTCAACTCAGCAGGGAACAGACTGGTATGGCTCGGCTCGGTTTGCGTTTCCACGGCAGTTTAGTACTGCTTTAGTGTCAGGATCTTGGTAAGGGAGGAACTCAAGTGCAGACAGGGAATCACAAAACAAGGGGTTTATTTACAAAAGGGGGAAAAACAAAACCCACGAGGGGGAAAACACGGAGCAAGGTAAAGACTAAATAACTAAAACAGGACTGGACTGACAAGATAAACAAGGACTCTAAATACTAACTATAAACACTCACGGTAATACAAGGACTTCAGCGGGTACAGCACAATCTCACACACAATCACAATTGCAGAACACAGTTGAGGTACAATCACAATGACAGGTACAGGTACAATGAACCGACGCAAGACAGAGCACACTAGGAGATCTAAATAGGGGTACTAATCAAGACGCGACAGGTGTTACAGATAGGACAATCAAGACACGACTAGGTTAACAAGGGGGGCGGGGCAAGGGAACGAAACAACACAAGCACATGGCCCAAAGACAAGGCCATGCGCTTGTACACAAAACATGGGTCTGTCATGATCCTGCCTCAAGACTAGGAAAAATCAAGGACACGAGGGCAGAATCATGACAGAACCCCTCCCTTAAGGAGCGGCTTCCAGACGCTCCTCAAGGGAACATCAAACACGGGACACGACTGACATGACAGACTGGGACACAGACACAAACCAACAGGACATGACAAATAATAACAATGGCAAACATGAATACACAACAGCAGGGTTGGGGTGACAAATCAAAAAAAACAAACAGGGAAGGGGAGGGGGCGGGACCACAAAGTTCATGGGGGACAGACCAGGGCGGGTGGGAGGGGTAGGAATCTTAGGAGGACAGGACAAAGGCTGACGACGGGGGGTACGGGCAGGTCTGGGTGGTGAGGGGCGGGGAGGGGTCTCGGGACAACTGACCAGGGACATGACGGGAGCAGACAAGGGACGCGGGGCAAGACTTACGGGACGCGGGGAGATGACATCTACTGGACACGAGGGGACAACATCTACTGGACACGGGGGAACAACATCTACTGGACACGGGGCCACATCAACGGGACACGGGGCCACATCAACGGGACACGGGGCCACATCAACGGGACACGGGGCCACATCAACGGGACACGGGGCCACATCAACGGGACACGGGGAGACAATGGCTGGACACTTAGGACTTCTGGGGACAGGGTCAGGGGACAAAACAGGACTGACGGGGACTTCTAAAATTTGGACAAGACGGGACAAATAATCAGAAAAAGCTTTAGCAGCTAGGATAATAGGCAGCTCCTTATGGGATGAGACCGACTGTACAAGAGTCTTTGCTGCAGAGTCGGCCGCGGCTCTCTCCTCCGCTCTCACGACTGCAGCTCTCTTCTTTGCCGGCTCGGGCACGCTCACTGTTGCTGGCTCGGGCACGCCCACCGCTGCTGGCTCGGGCACGCCCACCGCTGCTGGCTCGGGCACGCCCACCGCTGCTGGCTCGGGCACGCCAGCTCTCTCCGCTGCTGGCACGGGCACGCCAGCTCTCTCCGCTGCTGGCACGGGCACGCCAGCTCTCTCCGCTGCTGGCACGGGCACGCCAGCGCTCACCGCTGCTGGCACGGGCACGCCAGCGCTCACCGCTGCTGGCACGGGCACGCCAGCGCTCACCGCTGCTGGCACGGGCACGCCAGCGCTCACCGCTGCTGGCACGGGCACGCCAGCGCTCACCGCTGCTGGCACGGGCACGCCAGCGCTCACCGCTGCTGGCACGGGCACGCCAGCGCTCACCGCTGCTGGCACGGGCACGCCAGCGCTCACCGCTGCTGGCACGGGCACGCCAGCGCTCTCCGCTGCTGGCACGGGCACGCCAGCGCTCTCCGCTGCTGGCACGGGCACGCTCACCGCTGCTGGCTCGGGAGGAGACAGGGTCACAGGACCGGCAGGCCCCTTCTTCTTCCTCTTCCTCCTCGGGCGCGGTGCAGAGGCTACAGCTGGGTCAGAGGCGGGTTGGGGGAGTTTGGTCTCGGACAGGGCAGACTCGGACGCCGAAGACTCTGAAGCCGACTCCCATGAAAACCGTCTCCCTCGTTTCATGGGGAGACTGCTGGCTGAGGAGGGCACCTCAGGACTCTGGGAGGGGCTTGCCTGACCCCCCAGGGTTGCCACGGCCAGGACACGACCCTCCGGGATCGCCGGCAGCTGGGGACCTCTGGGGCTCCTCCTCTCGCCCGCTCACTCCAGAACGACCTCCCCTGGTCCCCCGGAACACCACAAGGCGAGAGCCCTCAAAACAATCTCGCTGGCTGGCTGATGCCATCCAGCATTGCCTCCTGTCTGCTGAGTTCCTTGGTGGTCGGTTCATTCTGTCAGGATCTTGGTAAGGGAGGAACTCAAGTGCAGACAGGGAATCACAAAACAAGGGGTTTATTTACAAAAGGGGGAAAAACAAAACCCACGAGGGGGAAAACACGGAGCAAGGTAAAGACTAAATAACTAAAACAGGACTGGACTGACAAGATAAACAAGGACTCTAAATACTAACTATAAACACTCACGGTAATACAAGGACTTCAGCGGGTACAGCACAATCTCACACACAATCACAATTGCAGAACACAGTTGAGGTACAATCACAATGACAGGTACAGGTACAATGAACCGACGCAAGACAGAGCACACTAGGAGATCTAAATAGGGGTACTAATCAAGACGCGACAGGTGTTACAGATAGGACAATCAAGACACGACTAGGTTAACAAGGGGGGCGGGGCAAGGGAACGAAACAACACAAGCACATGGCCCAAAGACAAGGCCATGCGCTTGTACACAAAACATGGGTCTGTCATGATCCTGCCTCAAGACTAGGAAAAATCAAGGACACGAGGGCAGAATCATGACACTTTAGAGTGGATGGGATTATAGACCTGTCACGATAGTTGCACTGCTTTTTTCATGCTGTGTCGTCCCATCAAGCTCTAGCTGGATCAACTCCTTGGCTATCAACGAGAGGATGTCTGTACAGACTGGTTATTAATAGAACATGAAACAGCCATTATTTTGTTTGAAAAAAGCAGTGCAGTGTAGTTTTTTTGGAAATACCTTCAGTATCATTGTTTAAAGCAAAACTTAAATCTTATTTTTAAGAGAAGGCCTACAATGTTTGAGCTTGTGTAATGGTTTTTATATATTTCTTCCTATTTGGATTAGTTTTTTATATATAGTTTTTTTTCTGTAAAGCACAATGGTCAGTGACTGATGCCTTATTGTGCTATATAAAAAAATTTTCACAAAAAAAAACATGGTTTGTCCACCATTACCGTTTCTAAATTTTTAAATGCAATAACTTTGTCAAAATAAAACCTATATAGCTATAATAACTTGACGTTTCATAAATGTGTGTAAAGTCTGTTTTGGGGTTTTGTTTCATGTTCTTGTTTTCATGTCTTTTATTTTGTAGTTTTATTCATGCTATTTGTGTCGTGCTTCCCTTGCCATTTTGTTGTCTTGAAATTGGTTAGTCTTGTTCCTTGTGTCATGTTCCGATTGGTTGTCACAAGCCCCTTTCACACTGCCATTCCGGCAAATACAGGGGTAAAGTGTTCCTGTAATTGTTCCCTGGTCGCTAGATTTGGCACTTTCACACTGCCAGTGCTTTCACACACAACCCTTGAAGATCCCGTAACGACACGTGACATCAGCGCGTGACGTGTAATGTATGAGTCGACAACGCTTGGCACGTTATACTTTAACTGAAGCAAGCAAACGATCTCGGCATCAGCGCGGAAAGTGAGGAACTAACTGATCTCTGCTTCATTACAGTTTGCACATATGTTTTCGTCGCGAATGTTGATCTTCCTTCAAAACAGCCGGTAAAAGAGTCACGCGATAACGCGCGTCATCACTTCGATACGGAATTAGATCTGGCTTTTGTTCACACAGCGCTCATTCCGGATCGATTACCGCAATGTTACTAGGTCCCCGACCCGGGTTCGATTCGGTAATCAATTCCGGGACGTGGTTGCTTTCACACAGAAGGCGACCAGGCAATGTTACGGGAATATTGCGGGTCCGACGTGCAGTGTGAAAGGGGCTACAGTCATGTGTCTTGTTTCCCATTGGTTTGTTCTTGTCATGTGACTCTCATTGTTTGTATAAGTAGTCATGTTTTTGCCATTTGTGCCTTATTGTGTATGGATGTATGTACCTGCTGTTGGTGAGTCCTGTCTGTTCCATGCTAAGTCAAGTGTTTGTTTAGTGTTTGGATTATTGTCTGGATGTTTGGATTATCACTTCTGTAAATAAACTGCACTTGGGTTCATCTACACTCACCTTCAGTGGACTAACCATTACAGAATACACGACCACAAACATGACATTCTCCGCAACATAGCTGCCATTGAAGAGCTTTGTCGGAAGATGACTGCCACTCAAGAGTCTCTTCAGAAAATGGCCGCCCTTCCAGAGCCTTGTCACGCCTGCGCTGAACTTCCAGAGCCTCGTCATGACATGGCCACCACTCCAGGGTCTCATCACGACATGGCCGCCACGCCCGAGTCCCCGGCCAAGATGGCCGCCATGCCCGAGTCCCCGGCCAAGATGGCTGCCACACCCGAGTCTCGTCAGTTTTGTCAGTTACTGAGACTGTTCCCGTGGCCTCAGTACTTCCATTAATGGCAGTCGCAATTTTGAGCGTGTGGGATGCACACTGTGCTCCAGTGGCCTGTCCTGTCCTGCCATGGCAAAGGAGGCCATCCACAACCTCATTGCCTGTCCTGTAAAGGCCACGGAAGCCGCTCAAGAACTCCCTACCTGTCATGGCCAAGTGGTCTGTCCATGTCTCTGCTGGACCATGGCTTCCATGCTGTGCCTGCTCTGGCTTGGCCCCCGCTAGGCCTGCTTTGCCATGGCCCCCTGCTCCGCCATGGGTCCATACTGCTCTGTCTCTGCTCCACGGCCCAGGTCTCCCTCTGCTTCATGGTCTGTCTCTGCTTCATGGCCCAGGTACCCCTCTGTTCCATGGTCTGCCATTGCTGCACCCTCCAGGTCCTATTCATTTTCATGGGCCTGACCCTCCATCTGTTCCACCTCCACTCCACCACCCTCCTGGACTTTTTGTTTTTTTGTTTGGGTGTCAGGAGCCACCCTTAGATGGGCAATATGTAATGTCTGTTTTGGGGATTTGTTTCATGTTTTTTTTTCATGTCTTTTTATTTTGTAGTTTGATTTTTATGCTGTTTGTGTCATGCTTCCCTTGCCCCCTTGTTGTCTTGCTATTGGTTCCTCTTTTTCCTTGTGTCATGTTCCGATTGGGTGTCTTGTTTCCCATTGGTTTGTTCTTGTCATGTGACCCTCATTGTATAAGTAGTCATGCTATTGCCATTTGTGCCTTGTGTATTAACGTATGTACCTGCTGTTGGTGAGTATTGTCTGTGTCATGTCAAGTCTGGTCAAGTTTTTATTTATTGTTTGGATTATCACTTCTGTAAATTGCACTTGGGTTAATCTACACTCGCCTTCAGTGGACTAACCATTACAATGTGTATTTTATTATAACGTTATTTTATTAAAATGACAAAACACAAAAGAGTTCTAAGTATTTCTACCTTGAATGGCCAAAGCCATCAAATTGACTGTTTGCACAGTTCCAGGTAAGCTATGCTAAGCTAGAAGACTATAGTCCGTCTGTTATCAATAATAGCCTACTTCAATATTATGATAAAATAGCCTTAATAACAATAATGGCTTTTTTATGCTAGTGTAATAGCTAATGCATATACTGAAGGGTAATTTTAGCTCCGACAAGACTGAAATTCTGAAATAAAACAAACTAAGGCTTTTATTTAGTGACAGTGGCAATGTTTATTAAATTACTTTTACTGTCATAACCGATCCGTTTAATCATGGATCACAAATCCAGGGGTGGCTGCATAAAATTGTTTCCAGTTCCTCTGATCCAAACATTTCCAATAACTGTAGACCATTGTAAAGTACAAAAGAAAAAAATTTATTGAAAAAAGATGTAATCCTTTCCACAACTCACATGTTTTCTACAGAAATATTCTGCATCAGTTCATATTTGTTGGCTTTTAGACTTTCAAATCGGCTACAACATTTTCACTGCGGTGAAAATCTTTTGCTCTCCCGCTTGCTGGACACAAAACGAGATGCACACATTTGAGATCCTTACACAATTAAAAATTTTTAGGGCGAAGACATCATAAAATATGACAACAGGCATTCAAAGCTTCATTGTAAAACCTCAAAAGAACCTTTGAATATAAATATGACAAAAATAGCATTCAGCTTAGTCTGGTATGAACTGTCAGAATGACCGCTATGGCCATTCTAGTAGTTATAGAATTACGGTAGGTCTAGTGTTAAGTGCATCAAATTATGTTTTCATCAATTTGCAGGTTATATAGTTTATTGTAGCTATGTGGGCGCTCAGTTTTTCTTTAAATTGATGAAAATTTAAGTGCTATGCACAGGCTTTTTAAAACGGCATTGGCTGTGACTCGATGACAAATGTTACGTTCCTCAAATACATAAAACTTTAGATTTTTAATTTAGGGAGTTTCTTGAGTAAATTCTGTATGCTTTCAAACAACCAGATAAGTAATTATACTTGCAAACAAGTAGAGATGGCCCAAACTGTGTGCAGCACTTAATTCACAATGGAGGCAGGTGGAGTTATGAGCTTTGACTGATAGTTAGAGAATCCAATATTTGATGCATTTCGGTATTTTTCAAAACATTTAATGTTGTTTTGTGTCTTGTTCTGGAATTCCATTCAAAACAGATGCCAAATTTAGTGACAAAATTTAACTGCCATTAACTGTGGTAGCATTTTGTAGCAATTTATTATGGAAAACTATTTACCTCAGTATCTCCAGCTGACAGTTTGGATTCTTCAGTCCACCAGAAAGAAGCTTCACTCCTAAATCCTGCAGGTCATTTTTACCCAGGTTCAACTCTCTCAGGACACAGTTCGAGGATTGTAAAACTAATGACAAACGCTCACATGACTGAGCAGTGAGATTACAGTTTAGGAGCCTGCGTGGAGGACAAAGCAAACAGTGATATATTTGTGTTTATTTTGTAAGGTTTATAATCTGGAGGACAGATGACTTGGAAAAACCTTTGAATATAGAGATCTAGTTAAAAGCAAATGTAAAACCATCCAATGTACTGACTGATTACTGAATTTAAGAGAGAATATTTTTTTAAAGGCCTCCTTTATGATGCTTCTCCACTACATGGTACGGTTCGACTCGGCAGAGAATGGCACGTTATGGTTCGGCTCAGTTTGCATTTCCACTGCAGTTTAGTACTGCTTTAGAGTGGGTGCGATTATAGACATGTCATGATAGTTGTGCTGCCTTTTTGATTCTGTGTCATCCCATCAAGGTCTAGCTTGATCCACTCCTCGGCTATCAATGAGAGGAATGTCTGTACAGACCGTTCCTCAACAGAACATGAAACAGACATTATTTTGTTTAAAATACACAGTGGAAAAGCACCATTAGTTTATATTTTAAATGTATGTTCTTTTAATTAAACTTTCGATGTAACATAAATTAAAGAAACAAAGTATCAATTGGATGATACAGTTGAGAATAGTAAAATGGTTCAGACTTGCCCGATGGTGGAGAAACATTGGCATTGGAAACAACAGAATGTAAAAAAATTTAGCATCTCTAGACAGGGTATAAAATAAACACCATGTGTCAAAAGTTTTAGATAATGTGAAATAGGCAAAATACATTTTTACCCCCCAGCCGGAAACTTACATACTAAACTATATATTGTTGCTGTTGGGCAGAAAGCTCCAATGTCCAAAAGTGCCTTTTTTCAGCAAACTATGTGTTGTCAAATTCAATATTGTAGCTTTAAATGGTCAGACAATTGCATGTGTCAATATATTATTAACCCCTTACTAGTAACCCCCCTTTTTTGGCATGGAGACCGAAATTACATACCCAAAATAAAAAGGTTTCTGCTCATGATTCTTTCTGACTAGATAAATAATCAACCTTTGTTCACAAAGCTGACACTTTAAAGTTTACTGTTCAGGAATCAGAATCACTCAGACTGTTATGATAATAGAGATATATAAGCTCAAACATAAAAACAAAAATAAAAATATTAAAAACATATGTTTTAAATGTATTTAAAAAAATGTTGATGTAGGAAATGAGTTTGAAAACACAGTGTAGCTAAGGCCACAAGTCTTCCAAGACTTCATAAAAAATTTCATAATCGAATCTGTAAAACTGTGAATTTTATGAAATATTTTCTAAGGCCATGTCATGTGTGTTTTTAGAGAAGGCTAATCAGATTGATTTATGGCCATATAAATCAATCTCTGTAAGATCTCACATGTAAACTTTCCTGTGCTCTTTGTGTATGTTTCACTGTTGAAAACTGCCCGAATCATGATTGTATTGTTCTCACCAAACGGTTCTTTCACACCTCCGCCAAGTATGACACATTATCCGCATTATTCTTTTATCATTATTCTTTTGTTTTTATTCCACCTTTATTAGCCTTGATTGTGGTTTTTCAGGCTTTACAAAGCAACAAAGCAGCGATCTCACTTCAGTCTCTCTTTGCATTTAGCCCTTATTTATCAAAAGTCTTACTATAAAAATACAACAAAACATTTTCTTACGACCTTACGTGAATTATTGAGACAAAAATGCATTATGAAGAAGAAAAGCACCTGCTATTAGTAGCATTGGTGCTAACGTTAGCATCAAGCTACATCTGACAATTTATGAAATTATTAGTACACTTTTACTCAAAACTCACTTTAAACCCCGATCGAGTGTTTATAATAACTTCCTTTAGCGATCAGGGGTGGAATTTGGTCGTTTACTGTTGTAAAAATATGTTATTTGTAGCCTTTTTCATCGCTGCACAAGTTAGCATTTCCGATGTACATTTTCGATTTTTTTTATAAAAACGCCCCAGATCTCAAGAAATTCTCATACCAAGCTTTACTATCGTAATCGCGGCTTTATTATTCGGATATTTTGTGTGTACAGAGGTGTTTCAGTGTTGTTTTGGCCAGATAACTACCAGGAAGTGTGCAGGAAGCATGTGACACGATGGGGCGGTGTCCAGATATGAAACTCTAAGATTGATGTTTGAAAGACCCAATCAGAGTCTGAGTCACACACCGCACGAGCTGTGACTACTGCACGCACACAGAGATCGCTGGGAGAGGCTGTTTATCATCTGATCGCGTAAATCCGTGGAAAATGAATAGAAATGACGATTCTGTCTGAAGAAATATGAAGTAAACATCAGTAAATATATCCATATATCTCCGCAGATATGCATCTTTGGTCTGTAAATCCTTATTGACGCTGTTCAGTGAGTCTATGTGAACACAAATAAACCGCTCTTGACGTGACTTTATATGAGTGAGTTGTGAATTTCTATTCAAAATGTGGCATAATACGGATTTATTATTTTGCACTCCTGACATAAATCACTAAATATCTGTCACTGCAACAATGTTTTATCAAAATATTGGTCAAATATCGAAGCTTGAGTCTTTAAACTTTCCATTGATGCACAGTTTGTCCAGATGAAGTAAGACAGTGATGTTTAATGTGCTGTGAAAGTGAAACAATAATAAACTGGGGCCGTCAGCGATGTTTGCACGCAAAGGGGTTAACATTCAACAAAAATCAAGCTCCAGGAATTTTTAACCAGTGAATGTCAGACATGCGTGTTTTGTCCATCATTAAATCAGACACACCTAATGGTTTAAGTGCATCAAATTATGTTTTCATCAATTTACAGGTTGTAAAGTTTATTGTAGCTATGTGGGCACTCAGTTTTACTTTAAATCAACGTGCTATACTCTGGTTTTCCATAAAATGCTGGTTTAAAAAAAGCCTTTTACCTCAGTATCTCCAGCCGACAGTTTGGATTCTTCAGTCCACCAAAAAGAAGCTTCACTCCTGAATCTTGCAGGTCATTGTTACTCAGGTTCAGCTCTCTCAGGACACAGTTTGAGGATTGTAAAACTAATGACAACCTCTCACAAGACTGAGCAGTGAGATTACAGTTTAGGAGCCTATGTGGAGAAAGCAAACAGTGATATATTTTTGTTTATCTTGTAAGGTTTATAAACTGGAGCAGAGATGACTTGGAAAAACTTTGAATATAGAGATGTGGTTAAAGCAAACGTAAAACCATCAAATGTACTGGCTGATTACTGAATTTAATTACTGAATTTGCAAAATAAATGTAAAAAGCTTCCTTATGGTGCTTTTCCACTGCATGGTATGGCTTCACTCGGCTATCAACAAGAGAAATGTCTGTACAGACCGTTTCCTCAACAGAACACCAAAACAGCCATTTTTTGTTTGAAAAATGCAGTGGAAAAGCACCATTAGTTAATATTTTAAATGTATATTCTTTAAATAAACTCTCCATGTAACATCAAATTAATATTATAGGTTTCTCTAATTTATGATATGGTTGAGAATAGTAAAATGGTTCAAACGTGCCCGATGGTGGGGAAACATTGGCATAAAATTTCATCAGGCACATTTATTCATTTTTCTGAAGAGTCCTGAACAACAAGTTACATGTGTTAAGTAAAGATCCAATTAAAATAACTAATAGTATGCATAAATGAATGTAAATAAGATTCTTACAGTGCTCTTTTGGTGTTTTTGATTACTGGCATCAGTCCCTTAAGTGCTTCATTAGATCTACTGTATTTCTGCAGTTCAAAGTTCTCTTGAGTCTCTTCTGACATCTGAAGCAGAAACACCAGACCAGACCACTGAGCAGAGGAGAGATTTTGTGCTGAGAGTTTTCTTGAGCACAGATTATTCTGGATTTCCTCCTCAAAGTCATCTTTCAGTTCGGCCAGACAGTAGAAGAGATTTATGGTTCTCTCTACTGATTCTTCTTTCTTTATTTTCCTTTTGATATAGTTAGCAGTCTGTATGATGTTTTCTGTCTTGAGTTCCAGTCCTGGCAGTAGTTCCTTCAGGTCACTCTGGTTTGAATCCAATGAAAGACCCAGGAGGAACCGGAGGAAAAGGTCCAGGTGTCCGTTCTCACTTTGTAAAGCCTTCTTGACTACAGTCTTATGAAGCTGAAACAGTGGCTTTTTGAACAGTTTCCATGTTACTTTTCTTCTACAGGACTGAAGAAATGGGCTTGTTTTCCCATCTTTGCTGATCAAATGCACATAAAGAGCAGCAATGAATTCCTGGATGCTGAGATGTACAAAGCTGTAAATCATTCTCTCTGAAACAGCTTTTTCCATCTGAAATATATGAGTGCATAACCCAGAGAACACAGACCCTTCACTAACATCTAGACCACACTACTCAAGATCTTCTTTGTAGAAAATCAAATTACCTTTCTCCAGTTGTTGAAATGCCAATTTCCCAAGCTTCAAAAGAATCTGATCAAAGGCCCATGCATTGGCAATCAATTTAGGGTCATCACTGTATTTTGCTTTGATCTGTTTATGCTGAGTAAGTAAGAAGTTAATGTACATCCCTGTGAGAGTTGTGGGTGTTTTGTCATTGCTCTTTTGAGCCAGTAGAGGCTGGAGTACTGTGAGAGAGATCCAGCAGAAGACAGGGATGTGGCACATTATGTACAGGTTTCTGTATTTCCTGATGTGACTGATAATGTTTCCAGCAACCTCAGGACTGCTGTTTTTTATGAAGTACTGCTCTTTCTGCTCATCATTGAATCCTCGCACCTCTGTCACTTGATTAATGTAGACACGGGGTATCAGCCTGGCTGCTGCTGGTCTGGAAGTAATCCAGATGCGAGCAGAGGGAACCAGGTGTTTCATGATCAGGTTTGTTACTATCTTAGTCACTGTTGTTTTTTCATGCACTTCTGTAAATCTGTCATTCTCTTTAAAGCTTAAAGGGAAGCGACATTCATCCAGGCCATCAAAGATGAACATAGCCTTACCATCACCTTCAGGAAGAGAGGGCAATTCTTCAGGACCACTAAAGAAGTAATTGTTAAGCAGATCCATGAGACTGTAATCTTCATTAATCAAATTCAGTCTACGGAATGGAAGTGGAAAAATTAAGACTATGTCTTGATTTTCTTTTCCTACAGCCCAGTCAAGGATGAATTTATTGACAGATACTGTTTTTCCCACTCCTGCGATCCCCATTGTCAGCACTATTTTGTTTTGTTTGTCACACAGAGCTTTAAACATGTCATTACACTTTATTGCCGTCTCCTTGGCAGCCAAACGGTTGTTATTTGATTCCATCTGTATCACTTCGTGGATATTCACTCCAGTCTCATTATCCTCCACATATAAATCAGTGTAAATATCATGCAGGCATTCCCAATGACTTGTTTGAAAATTACCAACTAATATCCGCTTATTATCCTGACTTAATTTGTTCTTCTGTCTGTGGCTGGTTTTTATGTAATCATGAAGAGCAGCTTGACTTTTATCTGCAGTTGAGCCTTTCAGAAACATGAAAAATACAGCAACAAATAAGTGACTGAATTGTTCATAAATTCATAATTAAACTAAATACAAATTTGTTAAGACTTTAGAATAGGAAACATATTTACTGTTAATTAAAAATAATTCCGCAATAAGCTGCAAATTTGCTTTGTATTATTCACATTATCTACATTATTTAATATTTTGTTTTTCTTTTATATATTAGTGATGTTACATCCCTAGTGTTATTCCTATTATGTCTGTACTATGTTGTACTAGCCTGGAAGATCTTTTGATATATTTATGGTAAGAAATTTACAAAATATACTTAATACTCTAATTAATTTTGTCATAAAAGATAATTGTGACCCATACAATATTTTTTGGCTATTGCTAAAAATATACCCCAGTGACATAAGACTGTCAAGGGTCACACACAAACACACATATGACTTTGAACGTGGAATGGTTGTTGGTGCAAGACGAGCTGGTCTGAGTATTTCAAAAACTGCTGATCTACTGGGATTTTCACGCACAACCATCTCTAGGGTTTACAGAGAATGGTCCGAAAAAGAGAAAATATCCAGTGAGTGGCAGTTGTGTGGACGAAAATGCCTTGTTGATATCAGAGGAGAATGGGCAGATTGCTTAGGGATGATAGAAAAAGGCAGCACTGCCTCAAATAACCACTCGTTATAACCAAGCACTGTTGGGAACGATACTTAAAAAAAGTAATTAGTTATAGTTACTCACTACTTGTTCCAAAAAGTAACTGAGTTAGTAACTGAATTACTCTATAATAAAAGTAACTCATTACAGGGGAAAGTAACTATTTGCGTTACTGTAAAAAAATAAAAAATAAAAAAATAAATTGCTACATGTCAGAGAATTTGTACTTTTTTTTTTGCAGTTTTCACAAGTCAGTTGAAATGAGTAGAACAGGCAGGTGTTCGTACATAACTCAATATTTATTGCACGTCAACAGACAGCAAGAGTTTTATACTGCACTTCAAGTATTATCTTTGTTAGAAAAGTGTTTTTGGCCACTAGCTTTGTAGATGCGTGTCACACATTGCATATACACATTACATGCACGTTCTTGCCTTTGACCACAATGAATTTGAAGTAGTGCTTATATCTTCACCTTGAAAATGCCAACTTTTCATCGGATTGCTCCTGACTCGCCATCTCTGCTGCTGCTGTGTAGCTGTTGCATGTGTGTGTGTGTGTTTGGCGCTGCTGGCGCAGCCGCGTGTGCCGGCATGTGTGTAAAAACACTGGCTCTGATTGGCTACCATGAAACACATGACTCTGACTTAACCAATCACAACCGCTTATCTCGTCATTAACCCACCTGCTCAGTCGCGGTGTGTGAGCCAGGGGTCCGTTCGGATTGCATAGTTTATTAAATCAATGCATAGTAACGCACCGCATTTAACGTTCAGTAACGTTAACGGCGTTGTAACAACGGGAAAAGTAATTAGTTAGATTACCGCGTTACTGAAAAAATAACGCCGTTACCTAACGCCGTTCTTTTAAACGCCATTATTCCAAACACTGTAACCAAGTTATGCAGAATACCATCTCTGAATGCACAACACATCGAACCCTGATGCAGATGGGCTACAGCAGCAGAAGACCACACTGGGTGCCGCTCCTGTCAACTTAAGAACACGAAACGGAGAGTTTCAATTCGACAATTCGAATTCTGATGCTTGGTTTGAACTTCAGCAAGTCGTCTTCACCAAATCTAAATGCCTAAATGCATTGAGTTGCTGTCATGTGATTGGATGATTAGCAATTTGTTTTACCAAGCAATTGATTAGGTGCACCTAATAAAGTAGCCAGTGAGTGTGTGTGTGTATAAACAACAACAACAATTGGGCATAGAAAGTTGTATTGTAACACCTGTGATCATATTTACTTATTCCCAAACTGTGGTACAACAGCTGAATCATCAATAATGGCATCATTAATTATCTAAGGGCATTTTTCACTGAGTAGATGAACCCAATGCTTTTCATTAATATTAATTCTTCTAGTTCTTATATTTACTCAATGACAATCCTACCTGCTAATTCTGGTGTGTTGGGCTCATGACTGGTGCTTGGTAACATTACTGGGCCTGGCTCTTCACTGTTATCGGCAAACTGGACTAGAGGCTGCTGCTGCTGAAGAGCTACAAGAAAATGTTTGATGCATCAGCATGAACAGTGGTTAGCAGAATTTCATTTTGCATGGCCATTGGCATCTTGCACTGCTCCTAACTAAGCTTAACTTCAGTATCATCTTCTTCATTTGTTGAAATCTCACTAGTTTTAAGGAAAAAACTTAGTACATTTGACAGCTTCAGTTTCTAATTATTCTTGTGCTTTGTATTATCCATTTTCATTTCTTGTTTTTTGCTTGCATATCTCCAACAACAGATGTGCATTCAGCCTAGGGATAGCATTCAAATTTCAACCCAGCGGCATGACAACACCTTGAATTCTCCTGGTGCTCACGGTTAGCCAATCCGGGCCTGGTAAGGTAGTTGTTCAGTTTAGCTGTGGGATAGTATTAGGGGATTTAAAAGGTCATGCATAATAAGGCATTAAAATGTCACTACTGGACTGGACTGACTTCAACAATTTTTTTTATTAAACCATTAATAACTAGGACCCCAAACAAGACATGAAACTGCATTAGACTAAAAAATATCTATAAAATTAGGGCACAATGTACTGTACTAATTTGAATTAATTTTCTGTACTTTTACCTAGTGCTTTACTTGTATTTATATATATTTTTTAATTTGCTAGGACAGTAGTTAGACAGGACTGGAAGTGGGAGAGAGAGTTGGGGGACAAGATCGGGCAAGTCTGCAAGCTGGGACTCAATGAGGCGTCGAAAGTACAATGGCACTACATGTTGTCATGCTGCCCACAAAGCTATTGGCACCAATGTTTTACCTGTACTTTCCACTGCATTGTGTTATGTTTTACCTGTACTTTCCACTGCATTGTGTTGTTTTAGAGTTAATAGAAATGGAAAAAAATATGTATACTGTAGGGCTAGATGATTATGACAAAAATCATAATTGTTGATTATTTCTGTGAAATTGTAATTTCGATTATTAATTACGATTGTCACAATTTTCATTGAATGATGTTTATACCATTGTTTGTTTTTATATGAAAATAAAAAAGCTGAAAACACTTTCACTGAAAAACATTTAGTGCCTTTCTATAGTATTAAGCCTCAAATGTCAAATATATAGGTGCTGGTCATATAATTAGAATATCATCAAAAGGTTGATTTATTTCCCTAATTAAATTCAAAAAGTGAAACTTGTATATTATATTTGTTCATTACACACAGACTGATATATTTCAAATGTTTATTTCTTTTAATTTTGATGATTGTAATTAAGGAAAATCCCAAATTCAGTATCAGAAAATTAGAATATTGTGAAAAGGTTCAATATTGAAGACACCTGGTGCCACACTCTAATCAGCTAATTAACTCAACACCTGCAAAGCCTTTAAATGGTCTCTCAGTCTAGTTCTGTAGCTACACAATCGTGGGGAAGACTGCTGACTTCACAGTTGTCCAAAAGACGACCATTGACACCTTGCACAAGGAGGGCAAGACACAAAAGGTCATTGCAAAAGAGGCTGGCTGTTCACAGAGCTCTGTGTCCAAGCACATTAATAGAGAGGCGAAGGGAAGGAAAAGATGTGGTAGAAAAAACTGTAATAGGGATAACTTCACCCTGGAGAGGATTGTGAAACAAAACCCATTCAAAAATGTGGGGGAGATTAACAAAGAGTGGACTGCAGCTGGAGTCAGTGCTTCAAGAGCCACTACACACAGACGTATGCAAGACATGGGTTTCAGCTTTAGCAGTCCTTGTGTCAAGACACTCTTGAACAACAGACAGTGTCAGATGTTTATCACTTCAAAAAGGACTGGCCTGCTGCTGAGTGGTCCAAAGTTATGTTCTCTGATGACAGTAAATTTTGCATTTCCTTTGGAAATCAGGGTCCCAGAGTCTGGAGGAAGAGAGGAGAGGCACACAATCCATGTTGCTTGAGGCCCAGTGTAAAGTTTTCACAGTCAGTGATGGTTTGGGGTGCCATGTCATCTGGTGGTTTTGGTCCACTGTGTTTTCTGAGGTCCAAGGTCAACGTAGCCATATACCAGGACATTTTAGAGCACTTCATGCTTCCTGCTGCTGACCAACTTTATGGAGATGCACATTTCATTTTCCAACAGGACTCTGCACCTGCACACAGTGCCAAAGCTACCAGTACCTGGTTTAAGGACCATGGTATCCCTGTTCTTAATTGGCCAGCAAACTCACCTGACCTTAACCCCATAGAAAATCTATGGGGTATTGTGAAGAAGAACATGCGATATGTCAGACCAAAGAATGAAGAAGAGCTGAATTTCTAAAAATCCTTTCTTTGTATTGGTCTTAATTAAAATTCTAATCTTCTGAGATTCTGAATTTGGGATTTTCTTTAGTTGTCAGTTATAATCATCAAAATAAAAAGAAATCAACATTTTAAATATATCAGTCTGTGTGTAATGAATGAATATAATATACAAGTTTCACTTTTTTATGGAAATAGTGAAATAAATCAACTTTTTGTTGATATTCTAATTATATGACCAGCACCTGGACATCGGAATTTTTTTTCTCTCTTTAAAGTATAAAAAAATACAAATACTATTGGTATTATAATGTTAAATTAAAACAACATTATAAAATATAAGGTAGAAAGAAAAAAAACATATCTTAAGCATGCAGAATAGCATAAGTGGACTTTGAACGGTTACTACAATTTTTTATTTAGTGTTTTCATAAAATCCTTATTTGTATACATTCTTCTTCATTACACAAAATATACAGCTACTATTATTTAACATTTTAATAAAACCTTAATTGAACAGAACACAGCGATCATTTTAGCCAGCTCCTCATCAACACTTTTCCGTTTGGCTGGGGTCATTATTTTCAGAATAAATGTGCTCATCTTAGTTTGATTTGCAGAAGGACATAGAATACCTTGAGTTTTCAGCAAGACAGTGGATGCAGAAGCAGAAGTTCTTGGCTCAGGGTCAGTGGATGGCAAGCTAGCTAGCTCTCTCTCCTCCAGCTGTACCGATGGTTGGGCGGTTCTTAGATGTCTGTGCAGGTTTGTTGTTGACCCTGCATTGACATATTTTCATTTTACAAATTCTTTATTCAGCTTTGCAGTCTCCAATATCAATGGTTATGTTTACATGCACCCAAATAATCCATTTGTAGTCGGATTGATGGCTGAATCAGACTGTAAAACGTTCATATAAACACCTTAATCGATCCGATTGAGCTCGATCTGAATGAAGTTTCGATCAGATTAAAGAGGGTGGTTTATGCGTCTTTTAATATGATTGAGAGTACATGTAAACACTCGTTTGGATTGAACCACAAAACTGCACATGTGCAATGATGCAGATATAATGTAGGCTAATGACAAATGACACACAGAACAAGTGGCTGATCCTTTTAAATAAAGTGTTGTATAAATGCGTGTCCTGTCATGATAAAACTTTCTGTTCGCTCGGCAAATGTGAAGTGGAGCAGGACAACCTTGTTTTGTATACTCATCAACATTCAACCTGTCTTGGGTGCAGGGGGGGGACTTTTTTTCCCTACAAACTGGTAAATATTAATTCTGCTGTTAAAAAACAAATAAATAAACCATGTAGGAGAGTGGTTATTACGTGCAAACTCAATATTATCTATATGTCACTTCCACTTTTCACTGTCACTATTTGTGCAATGTGCACATGTAAAAAAAAATATGTTCCGATTTGAAGCTTGTGACATATAAACGTGCACATCTACCCGATCACTTTATTCAGCATTCATGTAAACAGTCCGATTGAAGTCCGATTGAACCCAAAAGTGTGCATGTAAAGATGCTGCTTCTCTCTTCTCTTTTTTAAATCTGGCTCCCCCACCTCTTTTTCTGTGAACTTGGTCTGTACCATTACACTCACTATCTTTGAATTGTGTCCCCTTTGTGTGTGATGGTTTGATTTAACCATTGATAAAATTCATGACTAGACACTGTAGTAAATGTACTTTCTTCTTGGCGCTGTAATTGTTGCTTGCTGTTATATTTTCTCTTGCTTCCATGTAGACATACAAGCAGTAATTGTTGTTTTATTTCATATTTCTATTAAATTAGCTACAATAGGAACAGATTTCATTATATTTCCGTTTGCCTAATCTATGTGTGTGTGTTGGTTTTTGTGGTTTACAAGGACTTTTGACCTGAATACGCACCAGCATTACAGGGACATTTGGGTTTATGAGGACAGGGCCCATGTCCTTATAATTCCGACAGTGTATATGCCTTTCTCTATGTCCCAGAAGCTCCCTCTCAAATTTTCGCGCCATGTCCTAATATACCACAAAACCCTGAAATTTTACTATACACTGTGTATCCTCCGAACTCGGGAGTGCGCCCCTGCAGCCCGGACCCGGTACTGCATCCGCGTCATCGAAAATTTGCATATTTTACACTTGTGTAAGTTTGGAGGCCGCTGATTGGCTAGATCGGCACCGGAGGGCGGGAAATCGCGAAAACAAAATGGCGGCGGTGGGCGGGGCTACATTCTGCCGCTAATAGCTCCGTACAAGTAAGTTAATGCAGTTTGGTAATTATTTAAACACTTTTTTGCTATAATTTATCGATTGTATATGATTATATAAATGCATAATGATCGTGCAATTAAACATATTCCTTAAATATCATCATATAAAGTATGAATGTGACTTCAAAGCTGTAATTACTCAGTTTAATATCAGTATATTGATGTAACGCTATTAATGTAACGTTTCATAGATGGTTATTTAAATATATTATTATTATTATTATTGTTATTATTATTATTATTATTATAAATCCCGTATACTCGTGCTCTAATCAGCGAGGCAAGGGTGTCGGTTTGTAACTTCCTGTTTGGACCGGACGCAATCTGTGCACCTGAAGTGAAGACATCTGCGGTGTGAAGCTGTTGGAGACAACTATTATATGAAAGGTGAGTAATACTGCTGTTAAATCGTTTCTCTGAGAGTTTGTGGCTCAGTTTGGCTTGTTCGTGAGTGTCTTCAGTGCTCTTTAGAAAGCAGCTAGCGCGTGATGCTAATGGCGCTAGCGTGTTTACACTAAGTGTCCTCTATTAAGAGTAACATCAAACAAGAATCAACAATGCTTGTCAGTTTAACTTCTTTTCGTTCGCAGTATAACTGTAAATGTAATAGAACAGTCTAGCCATCATAATAATCTGTTGTCATGGCTACAGTCTGTGAAGGGGAGGGGCAGTTATGTTTAATATTATTACTGTTCAGCTTGGTTTAATTAATAAAAACAGAGATGTGCTCTTTTCACTTCCCAATACTTACTGTATATAATAAGTAAAATCACCTTTATTTGTATAGTGCTTTGTAGAATACAGATATACAGAATACATCATATTACACATATATTCTGTTCAGTAGAACTGTCATTATTCGTTTGCATATTAAGTTGAAAACAAACAAACGTAATATTGTCAGATGGAGGCCAACAGTTCTTATTGTTATTAAAGCAGACACAGAGGATGGCTGAAGGTGCGAGGCGAAGGAGAAAGCTGAGGCCATACAGTGTTCACTTCAACAGAAAGACCAGAATGGGCTCAAGGGCAGGTTCATCACTGATCTTAAAGGTGAGTTGATTTATTTTGTCATCATATAGTCACCATTAAGTTGTCTCAGTCCTGTATATCTTTTGTTGGGCAAAATGAGACATTACTAACCATTTGATGGTTTGTAAATGATGACAGGATTTTCTTCCTATGCCTTTAAAATGTCTTGTGTACTAAATCTGTCTCTGGTTGATGACGTGTGGTTCTCTGTGATGGTTTCACCTCTCTGTTGTTTTAAAGTGTCTCGTTTACACCCGTGTTACGAGGACCCTGTTTTATGAGGACCATCATAAGAACATACACACAATGTGACATCAAGACTATGTTCTTATGATGGTCCTCATAAAACAGGGTCCTCGTAACACAGGTGTAAACATACACACAATGTGACATCAAGACTATGTTTACACCTGTGTTACGAGGACCCTGTTTTATGAGGACCATCATAAGAACATGGTCTTGTGTGTGTGTTTACACCTGTGTTACGAGGACCCTGTTTTATGAGGACCATCATAAGAACATGGTCTTGTGTGTGTGTTTACACCTGTGTTACGAGGACCCTGTTTTATGAGGACCATCATAAGAACATGGTCTTGTGTGTGTGTTTACACCTGTGTTACGAGGACCCTGTTTTATGAGGACCATCATAAGAACATATGAGAATCTCAAGGCGTTTCTCAATGTCAAGGAAGGATCCTCGGAAGCCAGAATTTCGAGGATGCTACGTCATCGACATCCGTCGAAGGACTGTTCCAATGTCAAGGATCCTCAGAATTTCAACCAAGGACTGAGTCCTTCGTTCGAAAAATATCCCATACACAGGAAAGGATGCATATGTGTAGCCTTCGCGCTCTCAAATCACCCACAATCCTAGAGTCGGAGTGTTAACGGTTTTTATTTACGTTGCCAAACATTTGTTATAACTGTAGTAAATATATAAGTAAAGTTTGCCAGTACAAATTACTACCATATTAAGATTGTAATTTATACAAATACAAATTACGTTATTGATGGCTAACTGAACCGGACCTGTCATTTAACAATTGTTAGCTTGGTTGCGTCACCGGCATTTCTTTTATAAATAACTAGTTAAGTTGTCCAAAGTAATTTAACGTTAATATTATACCATTATACCACAGCGTTCTTCAAACTGACCTTTTCACTGACGCAATGACGTGCATTTGCTAGCCTGTTCCATTTACGTGTTCTCCGAATGCTAAAGAGGAGCCTCACCTAGCCTCTGAAGGAAGTGACTTGGAAGGACCAGTCCTGCTAAGGAAGTATCCTTGACATTGAGAAACACCTTCAGTGTGGCGTTTGTTTGACAAAAGCCTGGTATTTAAAGACCCTAGTTATCACCATGACATTGGGCTGTGTGAATGTGAAATAGTAGGCTAAATATGGATCATTCACATCTCATTGTGGCCATGTGATATTCAAAATGTCTAATTGTTACCTTTAGATTAAGTATATTGTAATATAAGTTGGTAAAAAGTCGTTCCCCTTGTTTGAAATTTACTGTCAGGCATTATACTACTGTATTCTGCAGTTTTATCATATTTGTGTCATCATCATCATCATCATCATCATCATCATCATTATTATTATTATTATTATTATTATTATTATTATTATTTTGGCTTTTTTATTTAAATAACATTCTCCAAGATTGCATATTATTTATTCAAAACTTTCAGTATTTTCAAATGATAACTGAGTAGAATCAGTGTCTAAAGAACCTATGAACTCTGAACAGGGCACAGCAGCTATAAAGGTATCCAAGAAGTTCTTGAAATAATTGTGCTAGTCCTTAAAAGAGTAGAACAGATTACGTTGTCCACATGTGTTTCTAAGAGACATTGTTTGCTGCATTATTGTGGATGTTAAAAGTGAGTCTTGGTTTCATGCTGTATAACTAACACAGACACTGTGTCTCAAATCACCAGTTTTTTCTCATACACAGAAATGCTTGAAATAAGCTGTCCACATTTGTCTAGTTACCAATGTCCCGGTAATAACAAGGTTACAAATAGACCAGACTTTTTTCAAACTAATAACACACTGAGACTCTTCAGTCAAGTCAAGACCATGTTCTTATGATGGCCCTCATAGAACAGGGTCCTCGTAACACAGGTGTAAACACATACACACAACCTGACATACTTCAGTATACATGCATGTAATGTAATACTTACAAAGTCATGAACATTAACTTGGGTAACACTTGAAAATTTAAATATTGGTTTGAAATATTGTAATCTTGTAAATTACATTGATAGAAGCAAGATTATAAAATAATTTAATGTTTTAAATCAGTATTTTATGCACTCATTTATTGTCACAGATATCTAATTTGATGTTCTTTTCTATATTGTGGTTGAACCGTCCACTCTTGAAGTCAATACTCTGTCCCAGTCAGAAGACACAGACGTAGAGAAGGTTCTGCGACTGATTGATTGATTGATTTTAATTTAAATTTGATTTTTTGATTTCATGTGTCAGTGATCAGTCAGTGTTTATGGACTCCAGTATATGTGCATTATCAATTTGTACAGTCCCTGAATCCTTTGTCTGCAGTAGAATGTTTATTTTTTTTATTTCTGTTTCCTTAATTTCAGGTGACTCTGAAGAAGGACCGGTTACTATTGGATGATCAGGACTGTGTTGAGTAGGTAATAAAATGTGCATTGCATATTTTATGAAATGTTAGATTGATGTTGTAAGAAATCGTCTCTACATGAGCCTTGCTTTTTTCATTGTTTTCAGATGTCACCTGTCAAAGAGCATGTGTTGAATGAGGAGCAGAGCTTTTTTGTCCCCGCTGAAGGAGTTAAGGAGGTATTCACATGTTTCAGATGAACTGTTATTTCAGTGCAACAGTGAATGCTCTGAAGTCTGATGTCTTCATGGGCTGTGATATACTTAGCTGTTACCAAATGTATGTAATTTAATGACGTGTTTTCAATTTCAGTAATATTAGTCGATGTCTGAATCAGGAGTGTCCAGACTTGGTCCTGGAGGGCTAGTGTCCCGCAAAGTTTAGCTCCAGCTTGTCTACACACACCTGCCTGGAGGTTTCTAGTATTATCTGCTTCAGGTGTGTCTGGGGTTGGAGCTAAACTCTGCAGGACACCGGCCCTCCAGGACAGAGTCTGGACACCCCTCCTCTAAATACAGATTTGTAGTAATATATTGACCAGTACCTTTTAAGGTCTGTAACGTAAATGTTCTTTTATGATTTTAAATGATCTTATTAACCAAATGACCACAACTTCCCTGTCATTAAAATACATTAAGTTATTATTGAAAGACAGTGTAGCTCTTAAAGTATCACATGTATGTTTTAGGAGAACATTGAGATTGAAGGTACGTCCATCCTAGCATGCGTAGCACAGCGGGTCTTTTAAACTCACAGGAATGTTTAAGGCAACTCTTCTCTGAAATATGTCTTGTGTTCACTGTAGAATGTAGTGTCTTTAGGAATGGTTTATAAATGGTGTGTGATTGTGTTTGACTTCTGAATGCAGATGTTTTTCATGTTCTGAGTTTTATTTTTCATTGAAGATGAGATCAACATGACAGATTCTGATGACGCTGATCCTGAAGAAAGTGATTCTGATGATGAGGCTCTTGCTGGAGCTGCGGGAGACTCCAGTAATGCTGGTATGTGTCAGCTAAGTGTTTTTTAAAAATAATAAAAGTTAAAAATATTATTGGGTAACGCTTTATTTTAGGGTCTCTAAACTACAGTGGTGTGAAAAAGTGTTGGACCCCTTCCGGATTTATTTTTTTGCATGTTTGTCACACTTTAATGTTTCAGATCATCAAACAAATTTAAATATTAGTCAAAGGTAACTAACATAAAAGTAAACACAACATGCTGTCTTTAAATGAAGGTTTTTATTATTAAGGGAAAACAAAATCCAAAACTACATGGCCCTGTGTGAAGAAGTCTTAGTGGTTTTTGCTATCCTAGGAACTACCAAAAGTACAGTGTTTTGTGACCTTAGGGAGCGTGATGGGTTGTAGCGTGGTAGAAGGCTAGTTAGGTACGCTGGAGCTAAACCATTTAGGGTCTTATAGGTAAGTAATGATAATTTGTAACTGATACAGAACTTAATAGGTAGCCAGTGCAGAGACTGTAAAATTGGGGTAATATGATCATATCTTCTTGACCTGGTAAGGACTCTAGCCACTGCATTTTGGACGACCTGTAGCTTGTTTATTGACGAAGCAGGACAATCACCTAGAAGTGCATTACAATAGTCCAGTCTAGAGGTCATGAATGCATGAACTAGCTTTTCTGCATCAGAAACAGATAACATGTTTCGTAGCTTGGCAATGTTTCTAAGATGGAAGAATGCAGTTTTTGTAACATGGGAAATATGATTTTCAAAGACAAGTTGCTGTCTAATATAACACCCAGATTTTTGACTGTAGAAGTAGTAACAGTACATCCGTCTAGTTGCAGATTGTAATCTACTAGATTCTATGTACTGTTTTTTTTGGTCCAATAATTAATATCTCTGTCTTATCCGAATTTAATAGGAGAAAATTATTACATTTTTAACACACTCTGTTAGCTTAGATAATTGAGAAGTTTCATCTGGTCTGAGTATCATTAGCATAACAGTGGAAACTAATCCCATATTTTCTAATAATATTACCAAGGGGCAACATATATATTGAAAATAGAAGGTGACCTAGGACGGATCCTTGTGGCACTCCATATTTTACTGATGATAAATGAGATGATAAACACCCCATTTAAGTAAACAAAATGGTAGCGATCGGACAGGTAGGATCTAAACCATCTTAGAGCCTGCCCTTCAATACCTGTATAGTTTTGTAATTGATCTATGAGGATGTCATGATCTATGGTGTTGAACGCAGCACTAAGATCAAGTAAAACTAGCAATGAGATGCAGCCTTGATCTGACGCAAGGAGCAGGTCATTTGTAATTTTAACAAGTGCAGTTTCTGTGCTATGGTGGGGCATGAAACCTGACTGAAATTCTTCATACAGATCTTTTTTTTTTTGCAGGAAGGAGCTCAATTGAGCAGACAAAACTTTTTCTAAAATTTTAGACATAAATGGAAGATTTGAAATAGTTTAAATAAATAGATTTTGAAATAATTTGCCAGTACACTAGGATCTAGTTGTGGTTTCTTAATAAGAGGCTTAATAACCACCATCTTAAATTGTTTTGGGATGTGACCTAAAGATAACGATGAGTTAATAATATTGAGAAGCGTTTTTTCGCCTACTCTTTCAGTAATTTACTGGGTACAGGATCTAATAAACAAGTTTTTGGTTTAGATACAGTGACAAGTTTATTTAGCTCTTCCTGTCCTATAGTTGTAAAGCACTGCAGTTTATATTTGGGTGCGATGGATGAAACTGAAGTGTTAGACGCTGTAAAATTGACATTTGTTATTGTATTTCTGATGTTATTTATTTTATTAGTGAAGAAATTCATAAAGTCATTACTATTAAATGATGGAATATTAGAATCAGGTGGCGTCTGGTTATTTGTTCATCTAGCCACTGTGCTAAATTTGTGGAACAGCACTGGAGAACCTTCCCAGGAGTGGCTGGCTGACCAAAATTACCCCAAGAGCACAGTGACGACTCATCCAAGAGGTCACAAAAGACCCCACAACAACATTCAGAGAACTGCAGGCCTCACTTGCCTCAGTTAAGGTCAGTGTTCATGACTCCACCATAAGAAAGAGACTGGGCAAAAATGGTCTGCATGGCAGATTTCCAAGACAAAGACTAAAGGCTCGTCTCAGTTTTGCCAGAAAAAATATTGATGATCCCCAAGACTTTTGGGAAAATACTCTGTGGACTGACGAGACAAAAGTTGTGTGTCCCGTAATGTCTGGCGTAAAAGTAACACCGCATTTCAGAAAAAGAACATCATGCCAACAGTACAATATGGTGGTGGTAGTGTGATGGTCTGCTTCTGGACCTAGAAGACTTGCTGTGATAAATGGAATTCTGCTGTTTACCAAAAAATCCTGAAGGAGAATGTCCGGCCATCTGTTCGTGACTTTAAGCTGAAGCAAACTTGGGTTCTGCAGCAGGACAATGATGCAAAACCCACCAGCAAGTCCACCTCTGAATGGCTGAAGAAAAACAAAATGAAGACTTTGGAGTGGCCTAGTCAAAGTCCAGACCTGAATCCTACTGAGATGCTGTGACATGACCTTTAAAAGTCTGTTCATGCTTGAAAACCCTCCAGTGTGGCTGAATTTCAATTCTGCTTAGATGAGTCGACCAAAATTCCTCCACAGCGCTGTAACAGACTCATTGAAAGTTATCACAAACACTTGATTGCAGTTGTTGCCGCTAAGGGTGGCCCAACCAATTATTAGGTTTAGGGGCAAACACTTCTTCACACAGGGCCATGTAGTTTTGACTTTTGTTTTCTCTTAATAATAAAAACCTTCATTTAAAAACTGCATGTTGTGTTCACTGGTTTTCCTTGACTAATGTTTAAATTTGTTCGATGATCCAAAACATTAAAGTGTGATAAACATGCAAAAAAATAAGGAACCAACACTTTTTCACACCACTGTATTGTCTTATTAGCGTGCATATTATTATTAGTAGTAATTAAGCACTTATTAATGCCTTATTTTAAATGACCTTATTCTACATTCCTAATCTTACCCAATACATTAATGTAACAACTGCCTTATTTACTAATAATAAGCAGCAAATTAGGAATTTATTGAGGGAAAAGTTGTAGTTAATAGTTCATAAGTGTTCCCTATTCTAAAGTGTTACCTTATATTGTATTAATCCAGCATTACTAACAGAATATTACTCAAATTAGGGATGCATCAGTTTTGTATTGGTGTATTATCTGGCTATACCAATATGTTGATACTTAGTGTTTAGGCAAAAAACTGATAAATGACTGTTTCAAAAATAAACGTTTAACAGGCCAATTCCATTAGAATATATATATACTGTATATATATGTCTTTTCTGTTTGAGTTACTTCTGAGTTTCCTGATCATTATATGACTGTTTGTCTGCAGGTGTTCAGAAGATGCCCATTGAGAGCACCACTGAAGTTCCTGAAGGTACCAGAGGTTTAAATTGCAATAGCACCATCAATGTAAGTACATGAGCTCTCGTAGAGTTACAACTCACTAAAGTGTGTATTCTTCTGTACAGAGAGTGAGAGTGAGGCAGACACTGAAAACACACGGAGAGGGCAGAAAGTGTCCTGGTCAAACACTGAAGTTACAGCTGTAATCAAACATTTTAAGGACCACAGAGCTAAAGGAAAACTGGCCACAATGACTGAAAACCAGCAGTGTAAAACTGCTGAGGATCCTGTTTTTGGTGAGATGCAGTGCACAGAACATACAGGATTTTGTAAGAAATCGAGGAATTATCTTAAAAAGGAAAACCCAAAGCAAGTGATGTTACAGTACATCCTGTGTCTTGATGCCATTCTATTATCATGAGCACTTTGGTTGTTGTTTTTATTTCCAATAGTGCAAAACTGTTATAGCAGCAGTTCATACAAATATCTCCATGTAGAAAACAAGTTCAATTGTTAGTTTGTCAAAAACTTTTCATTCTGGAAGTGAACGATTCCTTTACAGATAAATCAGTTTCTCTACACATCTGCAGCATGTATTGTGTGCTCAGAGTTAATCGCATGTTTACTTTTTCATTCTGGAAGTGAACCATTCCTTTAAGGATAAATCAGTTTCTCTACACATCTGCAGCATCTATTGTGTGCTCCGAGTTAATCTCATGTTTACTGTGTGTTTAGTAGGGATGCACTGATCATGATTTTCATAGACGATACCGATATTTATTTATTTTTACAAGCAAACTGGCCGATTCCGATACAGATTTCCGATTATTATTATTATATTATTTTTTTTTAAACAACAAACAAGAAAGGAAAAGTATGCATAAACAAGATGTTTTATTTGGTATTTAATAGGCCAAACTGGCTTTTGGCTATTGAAAACAATAACTGTAACCATCTGAAATTAATGGCAATAACTGCACAGTAGTAGCCTACATTCAATACAAACATAGATGCTACAGACATCAGCATTTAGCTTTTGTTTTTGGATTGGGTTGAAACTACATAGAACTGGCCTTAAATTAAAAGATTAACTGTAACCATGTGAAATTAAAGGCAATAACTGCATAGTTCTACAGTCCAAACAACACAATCAACACACATTTCAATAAGAGGTTTCTTAATCAGCATATAGTATTTTAGTTTTAAAATTTGGTTTTAAATTTAAAACAAGGTCTTTACCAATGAGACTAAATAAAAGTATGCTATATAAATATTATTCCAAAATGTTAAAATCAAATAATGTTGGTGCGAATAAAGCACAGATGCAAAGTGGTTCATTCATCCAATTAAAAAAATAAATAAAATAGGGTAATGATTCACATCTATATATTTTTTTTTACTTGAGCCAATGAAAAATAAAGAACTATTCTCAAGTTAAAAAATAAAATTGTGAATCATTACCCAAAAATATTTTAATTGGATGAATGAAACCCTTTTTTCAGTGTGCTTCAGCAGGTGATTTTTAAATCAAATTAAGTCAATGTAATTTTAAGGAAAAAGGAAAATAATCCTATACAGAACTGACGTTTACTTCTGACTTTTCAAACGTGA